>NC_069505.1:258346522-258371522 GCF_027579735.1 Bombina bombina
GAGTGAATGGAACGTTACTACATTATAACATCAGTTAGAGGACAGACATGTTACAGATACATTATAACATCAGTTAGAGGACAGTCATGTTACAGATACATTATTACATCAGTTAGAGGACAGTCATGTTACAGATACATTATTACATCAGTTAGAGGACAGTCATGTTACAGATACATTATAACATCAGTTAGAGGACAGACATGTTACAGATACATTATAACATCAGTTAGAGGACAGTCATGTTACAGATACATTATAACATCAGTTAGAGGACAGTCATGTTACAGATATATTATAACATCAGTTAGAGGACAGTCATGTTGCAGATACATTATAACATCAGTTAGAGGACAGTCATGTTACAGATACATTATAACATCAGTTAGAGGACAGTCATGTTACAGATACATTATAACATCAGTTAGAGGACAGACATGTTACAGATACATTATAACATCAGTTAGAGGACAGTCATGTTACAGATACATTATAACATCAGTTAGAGGACAGTCATGTTACAGATACATTATAACATCAGTTAGAGGTCAGTCATGTTACAGATACATTATAACATCAGTTAGAGGACAGACATGTTACAGATACATTATAACATCAGTTAGAGGACAGTCATGTTACAGATACATTATAACATCAGTTAGAGGACAGTCATGTTAGATACATTATAACATCAGTTAGAGGACAGTCATGTTATAGATACATTATAACATCAGTTATCGCTATCGCTGACCCCTGCATTATACTATTAACCCCTAATCTTCCGCTCCATACACCGCCGCAACCTACGTTATCCCTATGTACCCCTAATCTGCTGCCCCTAACACCGCCGACCCCTATATTATATTTATTAACCCCTAATCTGCCGCCCCCAATGTCGCCGCCACCTACCTACAATTATTAACCCCTAATCTGCCGACCGGACCTCACCACTACTATAATAAAGTTATTAACCCCTAATCCGCCTCACTCCCGCCTCAATAACCCTATAATAAATAGTATTAACCCCTAATCTGCCCTCCCTAACATCACTGACACCTAACTTCAAGTATTAACCCCTAATCTGCCGACCGGACCTCACCGCTACTCTAATAAATTTATTAACCCCTAAAGCTAAGTCTAACCCTAACCCTAACACCCCCTAAGTTAAATATAATTTTTATCTAACAAAATAAATTAACTCTTATTAAATAAATTATTCCTATTTAAAGCTAAATACTTACCTGTAAAATAAACCCTAATATAGCTACATATAAATAATAATTATATTGTAGCTATTTTAGGATTAATATTTATTTTACAGGCAACTTTGTATTTATTTTAACCAGGTACAATAGCTATTAAATAGTTAATAACTATTTAATAGCTACCTAGTTAAAATAATTACAAATTACCTGTAAAATAAATCCTAACCTAAGTTACAATTAAACTTAACACTACACTATCAATAAATTAATTAAATAAAATACCTACAATTATCTACAATTAAACCTAACACTACACTATCAATAAATTAATTACATACAAATACCTACAAATAAATGCAATTAAATAAACTAACTAAAGTACAAAAAATAAAAAAGGAACTAAGTTACAAAAAATAAAAAAATAATTTACAAACATTATAAAAATATTACAACAATTTTAAGCTAATTACACCTACTCTAAGCCCCCTAATAAAATAACAAAGCCCCCCAAAATAAAAAAATGCCCTACCCTATTGTAAAATAAAAATAGAAAAGCTCTTTTACCTTACCAGCCCTTAAAAGGGCCTTTTGCGGGGCATGCCCCAAAGAATTCTGCTCTTTTGCCTTTAAAAAAAAACATACAATACCCCGCCCCCAACATTACAACCCACCACCCACATACCCCTAATCTAACCCAAACCCCCCTTAAATAAACCTAACACTAAGCCCCTGAAGATCTCCCTACCTTATCTTCACCACGCCGGGTATCACCGATCCGTCCAGAAGAGGCTCCGAAGTCTTCATCCAAGCAAAAGCGGGGGCTGAAGAGGTCCATCATCGTGCTGAAGAGGTCCATCATCCGACTGAAGTCTTCATCCAAGCGGGGGCTGAAGAGATCCATCATCCGGCTGAAGTCTTCATCCAAGCGGGGGCTGAAGAGATCCATCATCCGGCTGAATGATGGTTCCTTTAAGGGACGTCATCCAAGATGGCGTCCCTCGAATTCCGATTGGCTGATAGGATTCTATCAGCCAATCGGAATTAAGGTAGGAAAATTCTGATTGGCTGATGGAATCAGCCAATCAGATTGAGCTTGCATTCTATTGGCTGTTCCGATCAGCCAATAGAATGCAAGCTCAATCTGATTGGCTGATTGGATCAGCCAATCGGATTGAACTTGAATCTGATTGGCTGATTCCATCAGCCAATCAGAATTTTCCTACCTTAATTCCGATTGGCTGATAGAATCCTATCAGCCAATCGGAATTCGAGGGACGCCATCTTGGATGACGTCCCTTAAAGGAACCATCATTCGTCGGGAAGTCGTCGGCCAGGATCGATGTTCCGCGTCGGCGGGATGAAGATGGATCCGGAAGAAAGAAGATTGAAGATGCCGCTTGATAGAAGACTTCAGCCGGATGATGGACCTCTTCAGCCCCCGCTTGGATCAAGACTTCAGCCGGATGATGGACCTCTTCAGCCTGATGATGGACCTCTTCAGCCCCCGCTTGGGCTTGGATGAAGACTTCGGAGCCTCTTCTGGACGGATCAGTGATACGCGGCGTGGTGAAGATAAGGTAGGGAGATCTTCAGGGGCTTAGTGTTAGGTTTATTTAAGGGGGGTTTGGGTTAGATTAGGGGTATGTGGGTGGTGGGTTGTAATGTTGGGGGGGTATTGTATGTTTTTTTTTTACAGGCAAAAGAGCAGAATTCTTTGGGGCATGCCCCGCAAAAGGCCCTTTTAAGGGCTGGTAAGGTAAAAGAGCTTTTCAATTTTTATTTTAGAATAGGGTAGGGCATTTTTTTATTTTGGGGGGCTTTGTTATTTTATTAGGGGGCTTAGAGTAGGTGTAATTAGCTTAAAATTGTTGTAATATTTTTATAATGTTTGTAAATTATTTTTTATTTTTTGTAACTTAGTTTATTTAATTGTATTTATTTCTAGGTATTTGTATGTAATTAATTTATTGATAGTGTAGTGTTAGGTTTAATTGTAGATAATTGTAGGTATTTCATTTAATTAATTTATTGATAGTGTAGTGTTAGGTTTAATTGTAACTTAGGTTAGGATTTATTTTACAGGTAATTTTGTAATTATTTTAACTAGGTAGCTATTAAATAGTTATTAACTATTTAATAGCTATTGTACCTGGTTAAAATAAATACAAAGTTGCCTGTAAAATAAATATTAATCCTAAAATAGCTACAATATAATTATAATTTATATTGTAGCTATATTAGGGTTTATTTTACAGGTAAGTATTTAGCTTTAAATAGGAATAATTTATTTAATAAGAAATAATTTATTTTGTTAGATAAAAAATATATTTAACTTAAGGGGGTGTTAGTGTTAGGGTTAGACTTAGCTTTAGGGGTTAATAACTTTATTATAGTAGCGGTGAGGTCCAGTCGGCAGATTAGGGGTTAATAATTGTAGGTAGGTGGCGGCGACGTTGGGGGCGGCAGATTAGGGGTTAAAAAATATAATATAGGGGTCGACGGTGTTAGGGGCAGCAGATTAGGGGTACATAGGGATAACGTAGGTTGCGGCGGTGTGCGGTCGGCAGATTAGGGGTTAACATTTTTTATTAGAGTGGCGGCGGTGTGGGGGGGCCTCGGTTTAGGGGTACATAGGTAGTTTATGGGTGTTAGTGTACTTTAGAGCACAGTAGTTAAGAGCTTTATGAACTGGCGTTAGCCCAGAAAGCTCTTAACGCCTGGCTTTTTACTGCTGCTGGAGTCTTGTCGTTAGATTTCTAACGCTCACTTCAGCCAAGACTCTAAATACCAGCGTTAGAAAGATCCCATTGAAAAGATAGGATAAGCAAATGGCGTAGGGGAATCTGCGGTATGGAAAAGTCGCGGATGCAAAGTGAGCGTTAGACCCTTTCCTGACTGACTCTAAATACCAGCGGGCGGCCAAAACCAGCGTTAGGAGCCCTTAACACTGGTTTTGACGGCTAACGCAGATATAAATCATATAAATCAGCTCTCATGAAGGTGATCTACAAACCAGCTGGGCTCGTAGGCTACAGGCAAAGGGGGTTACAACAGTTGGAGAGGAACTAAGATAAGAAGATGTTAGTGTATATCGTATGTATCGCTGAGTCTTTAGGGAACGCTTGAAAGTTTTAAAACTAGAGGAGAGACGTGTGGAGCGAGGCAGAGAGTTCCACAAGACAGGGGCCAGTCTGGAGAAGTCCTGTAAACGGGAATGTGAGGAGGTAACGAGAGAGGAGGAGAGAAGGAGGTCGTGAGCAGAGTGAATGGAACGTTACTACATTATAACATCAGTAAGAGGACAGTCATGTTACAGATACATTATAACATCAGTTAGAGGACAGTCATGTTACAGATACATTATAACATCAGTTAGAGGACAGTCATGTTACAGATACATTATAACAACAGTTAGA
This sequence comes from Bombina bombina, assembly GCF_027579735.1. Lineage (NCBI taxonomy): Eukaryota > Metazoa > Chordata > Amphibia > Anura > Bombinatoridae > Bombina > Bombina bombina. The sequence goes on from NC_069505.1 coordinate 258,351,144, forward strand.
AGACAGTCATGTTACAGATACATTATAACATCAGTTATAGGACAGTCATGTTACAGATACATTATAACATCAGTTAGAGGACAGTCATGTTACAGATACATTATAACATCAGTTAGAGGACAGTCATGTTACAGATACATTATAACATCAGTTAGAAGACAGTCATGTTACAGATACATTATAACATCAGTTAGAGGACAGTCATGTTACAGATACATTATTACATCAGTTATAGGACAGTCATGTTACAGATACATTATAACATCAGTTAGAGGACAGACATGTTACAGATACATTATAACATCAGTTAGAGGACAGTCATGTTACAGATACATTATAACATCAATTAGAGGACAGTCATGTTACAGATACATTATAACATAAGTTAGAGGACAGTCATGTTACAGATACAGTATAACATCAGTTAGAGGACAGTCATGTTACAGATACATTATAACATCAGTTAGAGGACAGTCATGTTACAGATACATTATAACATCAGTTAGAGGACAGTCGTGTTACAGATACATTATAACATCAGTTAGAGGACAGACATGTTACAGATACATTATAACATCAGTTAGAGGACAGTCATGTTACAGATACATTTTAACATAAGTTAGAGGACAGTCATGTTAAAGATACATTATAACATCAGTTAGAGGACAGTCATGTTACAGATACATTATAACATCAGTTAGAGGACAGACATGTTACAGATACATTACAACATCAGTTAGAGGACAGTCATGTTACAGATACATTATAACATCTGTTAGAGGACAGTCATGTTACAGATACATTATAACATCAGTTAGAGGACAGTCATGTTACAGATACATTATAACATCAGTTAGAAGACAGTCATGTTACAGATACATTATAACATCTGTTAGAGGACAGTCATGTTACAGATACATTATAACATCAGTTAGAGGACAGTCATGTTACAGATACATTATAACATCAGTTAGAGGACAGTCATGTTACAGATACATTATAACATCAGTTAGAGGACAGTCATGTTACAGATACATTATAACATAAGTTAGAAGACAGTCATGTTACAGATACATTATAACATCAGTTAGAGGACAGTCATGTTACAGATATATTATAACATCAGTTAGAGGTCAGTCATGTTACAGATACATTATAACATCAGTTAGAGGACAGTCATGTTACAGATACATTATAACATCAGTTAGAGGACAGTCATGTTACAGCTACATTATAACATCAGTTAGAGGACAGTCATGTTACAGATACATTATAACATTAGTTAGAAGACAGTCATGTTACAGATACATTATAACATCAGTTAGAGGACAGTCATGTTACAGATACATTATAACATCAGTTAGAGGACAGTCATGTTACAAATACATTATAACATCAGTTAGAAGACAGTCATGTTACAGATACATTATAACATCAGTTAGAAGACAGTCATGTTACAGATACATTATAACATCAGTTAGAGGACAGTCATGTTACAGATACATTATAACATCAGTTAGAGGACAGTCATGTTACAGATACATTATTACATCAGTTATAGGACAGTCATGTTACAGATACATTATAACATAAGTTAGAGGACAGTCATGTTACAGATACATTATAACATCAGTTAGAGGACAGTCATGTTACAGATACATTATAACATCAGTTAGAGGACAGTCATGTTACAGATACATTATAACATCAGTTAGAAGACAGTCATGTTACAGATACATTATAACATCAGTTAGAGGACAGTCATGTTACAGATACATTATTACATCAGTTATAGGACAGTCATGTTACAGATACATTATAACATCAGTTAGAGGACAGTCATGTTACAGCTACATTATAACATCAGTTAGAGGACAGTCATGTTACAGATACATTATAACATCAGTTAGAAGACAGTCATGTTACAGATACATTATAACATCAGTTTAGAGGACAGTCATGTTACAGATACATTATAACATCAGTTAGAGGACAGTCATGTTACAAATACATTATAACATCAGTTAGAGGACAGTCATGTTACAGATATATTATAACATCAGTTAGAGGTCAGTCATGTTACAGATACATTATAACATCAGTTAGAGGACAGTCATGTTACAGATACATTATAACATAAGTTAGAAGACAGTCATGTTACAGATACATTATAACATCAGTTAGAGGACAGTCATGTTACAGATATATTATAAGATCAGTTAGAGGACAGTCATGTTACAGATACATTATAACATAAGTTAGAAGACAGTCATGTTACAGATACATTATAACATCAGTTAGAGGACAGTCATGTTACAGATATATTATAACATCAGTTAGAGGTCAGTCATGTTACAGATACATTATAACATCAGTTAGAGGACAGTCATGTTACAGATACATTATAACATCAGTTAGAGGACAGTCATGTTACAGCTACATTATAACATCAGTTAGAGGACAGTCATGTTACAGATACATTATAACATCAGTTAGAAGACAGTCATGTTACAGATACATTATAACATCAGTTAGAAGACAGTCATGTTACAGATACATTATAACATCAGTTAGAGGACAGTCATGTTACAAATACATTATAACATCAGTTAGAGGACAGTCATGTTACAAATACATTATAACATCAGTTAGAAGACAGTCATGTTACAGATACATTATAACATCAGTTAGAAGACAGTCATGTTACAGATACATTATAACATCAGTTAGAGGACAGTCATGTTACAGATACATTATAACATCAGTTAGAGGACAGTCATGTTACAGATACATTATTACATCAGTTATAGGACAGTCATGTTACAGATACATTATAACATAAGTTAGAGGACAGTCATGTTACAGATACATTATAACATCAGTTAGAGGACAGTCATGTTACAGATACATTATAACATCAGTTAGAGGACAGTCATGTTACAGATACATTATAGCATCAGTTAGAAGACAGTCATGTTACAGATACATTATAACATCAGTTAGAGGACAGTCATGTTACAGATACATTATTACATCAGTTATAGGACAGTCATGTTACAGATACATTATAACATAAGTTAGAGGACAGTCATGTTACAGATACATTATAACATCAGTTAGAGGACAGTCATGTTACAGCTACATTATAACATCAGTTAGAGGACAGTCATGTTACAGATACATTATAACATCAGTTAGAGGACAGTCATGTTACAGATATATTATAACATCAGTTAGAGGACAGACATGTTACAGATACATTATAACATCAGTTAGAGGACAGTCATGTTACAGCTACATTATAACATCAGTTAGAAGACAGTCATGTTACAGATACATTATAACATCAGTTAGAAGACAGTCATGTTACAGATACATTATAACATCAGTTACAGTGATTTTTAACCTTTTTTTGCCGTGGCACACTTTTTTACATTAAAAAATCCTGTGGCACACCACCATCCCAAAATTTTAAAAAAATCACACATTGTAGCCTAATACAGCATATATATATACACACACACACAAACACACACATACTGTATGTATTGTGCTGTTATGCCATGCCTCCTACAAACTACCCCTGCACTGGGAGTAAAAAACAAGCAAAGTTTAAAAAATATGTCACACTGTTGTCAGTCTGCCGTGGCACACCTGAGGATCTCTCACGGCACACTAGTGTGCCATGGCACACTGGTTGAAAAACACTGAGTTAGAGGACAGTCATGTTACAGATACATTATAACATCAGTTAGAGGACAGTCATGTTACAGATACATTATAACATCAGTTAGAGGACAGTCATGTTACAGATACATTATAACATCAGTTAGAGGACAGTCATGTTACAAATACATTATAACATCAGTTAGAAGACAGTCATGTTACAGATACATTATAACATCAGTTAGAGGACAGTCATGTTACAGATACATTATAACATCAGTTAGAGGACAGTCATGTTACAGATACATTATAACATCAGTTAGAGGACAGTCATGTTACAGATACATTATAACATCAGTTAGAGGACAGTCATGTTACCGATACATTATTACATCAGTTAGAGGACAGTCATGTTACAAATACATTATTACATCAGTTATAGGACAGTCATGTTACAGATACATTATAACATCAGTTAGAGGACAGTCATGTTACAGATACATTATAACATCAGTTAGAAGACAGTCATGTTACAGATACATTATAACATCAGTTAGAGGACAGTCATGTTACAGATACATTATTACATCAGTTAGAGGACAGTCATGTTACAGATACATTATTACATCAGTTATAGGACAGTCATGTTACAGATACATTATAACATAAGTTAGAGGACAGTCATGCTACAGATACATTATAACATCAGTTAGAGGACAGTCATGTTACAGATACATTATAACATCAGTTAGAGGACAGTCATGTTGCAGATATATTTTCTAAGACAGCATTTACTTTCGATAAAAAAAACTTGGGACAATGCTAAATGTAAGGTTTTATTAATAATAAATTCTCTCTAAGAAAAGGTATGTGCTACTTGACATGACTGGGTGGTGTGTCCATTAAATAGGTCCTGGGGAGACCATTGAAGGATACAGGCACACATACACACCCACAGACACACACACAGAGACAGACTGACACACACACACACTTACAAACAGACACACATACACACACATACCTACCATTTTAAAAGACTTTTCTACATACTATTTTTAAACTTACTTCTTTCTCTTGGATCCTTTGTTAAAAAGCATACCCAGGTAGGCTTCAGGAGCAGAAATGCTCTATGGGAGCTAGCTGCTGATTGGAGGCTGCACATAAATGCCACACTTCATTGGCTCACCTGATGTGATCAGCTAGTTCCTAGAAGTGCATTGCTGCTCAAGAGCTGACTTTAACTATGTGTTTAACAGATGTGCAGGGGTTAAACAGTTATAAAATGCTCTAACACGTTATTATTATCATTATTATCGGTTATTTGTAGAGCGCCAACAGATTCTGCAGCGCTATTTTAGAATATTTTCTTTTTGCACGTGCATGTCCCTTAATTCTATTAATCACTACAGTTTGAGCTATACAACTGTTAGAGCAGTACTCACATTTTGTCCAGCTCCATATATTCAAAACTGAGCGGCTCTCTATTATTTGGAGTTATTTTTTAGAAAGAAAAAAAAGACTCAAGGGACATTAAACACTATAAGAAAACACATTAGTGCATTTAAAAGAGCATTATTTAAACTTTTTTTGGGGGAAAAAAAATCTTCCACCGAAAATGTTGTTAAGGCTGATGAAAAGTTTACTGAAACAAACATTACCACAATGGCCTGATCACTTGCTGGAAGATAAGGACACTCCCTCAGCTCTGTGGATAATGACATGACCTATTGAGTCGTCCATTACCGCCCCCCCCCCCCACCTAACCACATCATTATTAACTTATTACTTTACCAATAAAAGAGCCATACACGTATATCGTGGTATAAAATTCTGGCCACAGCCTGTTTATTAATTTAACATAACTTAAATATCAAAATAAATAAACGATGTGCAATAATAAACAATAACCCAACTCTCAATGCGCTAGCATCACTGTACATCCCTTTTATCTTAACCCGCCCCAAGGGGTTAAACCATCATCACCACTACCAGACCAGGCCGTCTTTTTCTCAGGACTTCGCAAGGCGCTAAGTCCGTTCCAACCACCTAATACCAGCTCCAAGGGACCCCGTGCCCAAGGAGCCAATTACCTAGCTCTCCCCACCCATTGGGAGGCTAACCACCAGCCACTTCTTGCCTTGGTCTGACAATTGATGATGCTAGCACACCGCCCAGCCCCTAGGCCGTGACATTTTCACAATCCTACGAACTTAACATTACATTGGGGAGGGAGGGAGGGACAATCTTCGGGAGCTGCTTCTGCGACCAGGTAAGTTCAGGAACTGCCCAGCCTCGCCCTGGTCTCGCACGTCACTTCCTTTCTTGAGCTCCGCCCACCGACCGGGGCCTTCTCCTCCCATCCGGTCAACGGGCCCCTCCTCCTACGTCCCTTACGTTTCCGGGGCCCCACCATGACCTACTGAGTCGTCCATTACCGGCCCCCCCACCTAACCACATCATTATTAACTTATTACTTTACCAATAAAAGAGCCATACATGTATATCGTGGTATAAAATTCTGGCCACAGCCTGTTTATTAATTTAACATAACTTAAATATCAAAATAAATAAATGAAGTGCAATAATAAACAATAATAAACAATAACCCAACTCTCAATGCGCTAGCATCACTGTACATCCCTTTTATCTTAACCCGCCCCAAGGGTTTAAACCATCATCACCACTACCAGACCAGGCCGTCTTTTTCTCAGGACTTCGCAAGGCGCTAAGTCCATTCCAACCACCTAATACTAGCTCCAAGGGACCCCGTGCCCAAGGAGCCAATTACCTAGCTCTCCCCACCCATTGGGAGGCTAACCACCAGCCACTTCTTGCCTTGGTCTGACAACTGATGATGCTAGCACACCGCCACAAACTGGGAAGTCACCTCTTCTCCAGTTCCGCCACCAATCACATCAGCAATTGGAGTCTTTCCCGAATGGCCAGAATGAAAAGCCGTACTCCAAATTCGTTCAGGTGAACTCCGTCCTGTAGATAAAATTCCCCTTTTCCCACATCCTCTAAGTCCTCATGATGGACCACTACCCCACTAACCTTCTTCATAAAGGCTGCGATCAATTTGTTCACTTTTCGTCTACTGTTATCCAACCTAATTTGATCCCATGCTGTTTTCCAATGTAAACGCGGGACCATTGTGGACCAAACGACCACTAATCCGGGAAATAATTCTCGTAATCTTGACATATCTCTCTTAATTCTCCTGACCAGTTCTTTTTGTGGCAGGGAACCTAGATCATTGCCACCGGCATGACTCACCAACACATAGGGACGGGTAAATTGTTTGGCATAACCGACGATGGAAAACATGACTTGGTCCCATCGCATGCCCCGAATCCCGAACCACCGGAGAACCGCTTTTTCTTTTGGTAAACCTAGCTGCAGGCCGTCTTCCTTGGACCCTGCCGCCCTTCGAGCCCAATAAATGAAAGAGTGGCCCACCAACCAGACCTGCAGCGGCGCTGAGACATATAGGGGGGGAGGGGCGGAGAAAACATATGATTAGAGCAACAGATGAGGACGGACGTAAGTCCGGTAACACTTGGATGACCATCTCCCCACCCCTTTTACCACCTCCTCCCCCAATCCCAGAGCGGCAGCCTCGGTTGCTGCGCCTATTCTAAAGGAATGTGCCAAATTCCCTCGGATTGAATCCCGCCGTGTCTAACGCCCTAGCTAAAACCGCCTGAAATTGATATTGCGATAAAGCCTCGCTGTTCTTATGCAACAGCAACGACCCTCCCACATTCGGTCTTATTGCCAAAAATTCTTGCAATGCCATACACGGACACAACTCCACTCCCGTGGGATACAACCTCACCGTTTTTTCCTTCCCTCCTTGATCGGTCTTTGACCGTCTTAAAAATATGGACACATGAGAGTCCGTCACCACGACATCACAAATACCCACTCCACCTTGCGCGCTCCTCGCACAACTTATCAGTTCTGAAATCCGGAATGCTCCGAAAAAGGCCAAAGCATAGGCCGTTTGAAAAAGTCTTGTCTCATACTTGGATGTACACCACGCCTTCAGTACTCTCCAAAGGTGTGACAACAGGGGAAAAGAAATCGGTCTTCTACTATCTGTCCCACTTCCCCTTTTTTTCAAACCCTTCAAAATCTACCGGACATAAAACATTTTGGTGATATCAACCACCCCCATCAACTTAAATCGGAAGGTCAACGCCGTCAGCCGTTTTTCAATAGCGGAGGGAGATAAACCGCACCCCTTCCACTGCCATATACATCTCAACAAAAGGTCCTGACACCCTTGCTTACCCTCAGTGATTTCCTGCTGAACTAGCAGAGACTCCCACTCTCTCTAAATCTTTGCGTATGCTCTCCAAGAACTCAGGGCCAATGAAGATCTTACCACATCGGCCAATCCCCCGAGCCAAGGCTCCATAAATGTTCCGGAACTTCCTTCCCCCATTTGTCTGCCAACGGAGCCAGCTCCCGAAAACGCTGCCACTGAAAACGAGAGAGTGCGTCAGCGACCGAGTTCTGCACCCCTGGTATGTGCTTTGCCCTGACCAAGATGTTCAACCTCATACACTGCAGCACAAACACCCTCAACAGCCGGATCACCGCTGGAGAAGATGATGACAAACCATTAATTGCCGCCACGACACCCATGTTGTCAGTGAACAACAGGAGCGACTTGTCCCGCAGTTCAACGCTCCAAACAAACAAGGCTACCAAAATCGGAAAGAATTCTAGAAATACCAAGTTCGTTATCAACTCACTCTCAATCCATTCTGCTGGCCACGCTGCCGCACACCATTCATTGCCAAAAATTGCACCAAAGCCTTTACTCCCTTTGGCATCCGTCATTAGCCCAAGCTCTTCACCCGATATTCTGGGTGGCTGAATCAAAGCAGCCCCATTGAAATTTTCCAGAAAGACCTTCCATACCTTGAGATCTTTTTTAATGGGCGACGTCAGCCGTATGAAATGATGCGGCTGTTTAACGCCTGCTGTCGCCAATGATAACCTGCGACAGAACACCCTACCCACTGGGATGATACGGCTTGCGAAGTTTAATTTGCCGATCAAGGACTGCATCTCCACTAGATGCACTTTCGAAGTAAGAAACGTAAAATAACGTCTACTAGATCCTGCACCTTATCCGCAGGAAGCCTGCATTCCATCAACCTCGAGTCAATAGTGATGCCTAGAAAATTCAGCATTGTCACTGGTCCCTCAGATTTTTCCATCGCGAATGGGTACCCCAAAATCTTCCGCTACTTGGTAAAAAACATCTCGCAATACTTTGCAAACTGTGGTCCCCTCGGGACCCACAAATAGAAAATCGTCCAGGTAATGTACCACTGACGAAAATCCAGCCCGCACCTTGACCACCCACTCCACAAAGGTGCTAAAACTCTCAAATAATGCACAAGAGATGGAGCACCCCATGGGTAGACACAGGTCAACAAACACCTTCCCTTCAAAACAGCAACCAAGCAACTTGTGCGAAATCGGGTGCACTGGTAGTTACCGAAAAGCTGATTCAATGTCAACTTTTGCCAACTGCGCTCCACATCCTGCAGCCTTGACCATAGCAACCACTGAGCCAAATGAGGCATATTTTACCGATGCCAGCTCAGGTGGGATTCCATCATTCACCGAATTACCCTTCGGGAAGGATAAGTGATGTATCAGCCTAAATTTTCCAGGATCCTTCTTAGGGACCACTCCTAATGGAGATAGCCGTAATCCTGGAAAAGGCAAGGAGTCAAAAGGCCCCGTGCCATCCTGCCCAGCTCCACTTCCTTACCCAATTTTTCTTTCACCACTTGCGGCCACTCCCTAGCCAATTTCAAATTCCCTGCAAAATGGTCAGAACCTCCAACCGATGGGACGACCTAGCCAGGGCTCCATCTTTTCCACCCTGATTGGGGACACCCCCTTCCTTAGGGAGCTTGGCTCTCCCCCCAACTTTTCCCTTCCTGAAACACTTTGCGAAGGCATGGGCCCCACCACACCCCGAGCACTCATGTCGGAACTTACAAGAAGTTCCCCATTTGCACTGCCCCTCATTGTATGCAAAGCAGAAACCTTTTCTGCCCGCGGACTGCGAGGTGGAAGTAGATGTGGACGGACTGCCGGCCCCCGACCGAAAGGACTGCACCGATCTTAATGGGGTCATGATTTTTAACCAAAGCCCCATGTCCCGGTCATCCCACCTCATAGTAGGCTTTACTGCCAGCCTCTGACGAAACTGTTCGTCGTACATCCACCACGCCATACCCCCGTATGTGCGCTGGGCTGCCGCGACCTCGTCTAGATAACAGAACATGGAAGCCCCCTGTTCCAGAAACCTCTCTGCCATAACACTAGCGTAAATTACGAAAGATTGAAACCAGTTGGAAAAGGTTTTTGGTAGCTTCCTATATCGCTTCTTTCTCTCATCTTCCTCCTTTTTAACGCTGTCTTTTTTGGAATCATCCGCTACTTCAAAAGACTGTTCCAAAGGGAGCAAAGAGAACAATTCTATATATTCCCTGGACCAGATCCTGCCCCTAACCTCTTTTGACAGGTGCAACCCTAACGGACCAATCGAGCATAGGCATGACCTAGCCATGGCTGTATCCGCCACTCGGAGCTCCGAGGGTTCAGCCCCCCCTTGTTGCGCTACCGAAGGTACATTCGTTAACATTGACACATTGCTGCCGACTGCGACAGTCATTTGAGGCCCCACATTGGGCCTAGCCACGGCCGCCATAGTCCCTTCTGCCCCATTAGGGGCCCATGCCTTCTCAAGCGGCGGCTGTGGACTCGCGGGGACAGCTGAAGCCTCAACTGAACGCAAAAGCGCCCTCAAACCTTCCACCAACTGTATGGACACTTTATCGCTATTGGCCCCCGCCCCCCTCAGCTGTGACGAAGAAAATTTCTCACCTGCTAACGCCGTCACCACCGACGCCTCCATCTGCGGTAATCCCCCACACTGTGATCGTCTCCCCACTGGTTCACGTTCTGCTGGAACTCCGCTCTCTTGATGAACCTGTAATATATCAAATGCATGATCCCTGGCAAATGGTACCGTATTAATTCTTGGTACTGCATCACTTAATCGTCTTATCATGCTCACCCCCCGCTCCCTGGCGACACCTTTTCCCACAATACTGTTTTGTGCCACGCTGCTCCTTTTCTTCATCTGACTTGCCCTTCCAATGCTGGCCTTATCGGCCGTACCTCCCCTTTGCCCCAGCGACCTCTTCCCCAAAACTCTACTCTTAACCGCCTCTTCAACCTGTTGTAAAACATGCCCCTCCCTTTCCCTTACCCCCCTGCCCCTTTTTGTGTAGCCACCTACCACTCTTATCCCCGAGGGCTGTTCTCTCGGCGCGTCTTCGCCCGTGTCCAGCTGTATGGTGTCCGTCCATGATTCTGCTAGGCGGAAAGGCTCGTCCTCACCGCTGTCCCGGTATTCTCTACCTTGTAACCTGGACACCGTTGCATCTGTTAGAGACATAACTTGGTTGATACCTATATCCAACCTTCTCCCGTTTGTTCGCCCCACATTTTGCACATCACCAGTTCCTTTGTGTAAATTAATTTCCCTGCCCTGTTCCTGCCTACTTGTTTTGTGTCTATCCCCCCTAAGGTCTGGGGACGGGGGGCTCGCGTCCTCCCCTTCTGAAGAGCTAGGGAATTCTTCTATGAGTACTGGGTCGTTATAAACACTAGGGGGGGCTTTTACTTTGCTTCCCCTCCCTCTCGTGCCCCCTTTTTGGGGCCAGGATGCCCTGTGCCATTGTTGACCTGCTGCCGTGCCCACCCCCCTGCCTCCCCTTCTGGCACTCTCCCTTCCAACATATCCATCCCCATTATTGTCCTCCTCCTCCCCCTCCCAGTTGTCATGGAATAATACTGGGCTTCCCCCCCTCCCTCCGCTTTCTATAACGCCATCTGGCTTCTTTGCGGCTCTGCCTGCTGTGTCACCCCTTGCCTCATGCGGCTGCACTCTCCCTACCTCTTCCTCGTAAGCAGCTGTGTACACCCTGAGCTGCCCTGCCCTATTCTCCCCCCGCTGGATAACTTCCCCTCTAGCCTCTAAGCATTCCTGAGGCGGACCTGCCCATATGTCCTCCCCCCCCAAAGCCCCCTTTCTTATTTGTAATGCTGGCCCCGTTGGGCCGTGCTGGCTATTTCCAATATTCTTTTCCTGCCTGTGGCCTTGTGCGCCCGCTATGTCCCCCTCCTCCTGGCTACCCTCCTCATTACCCCCATTCTCGATCCTATTGTGATCACTCCTTATCCCTATTCCCGCCACGGCATTGTCTCCCCCTGATAACGAAGGCCCCAATGGGCCGTTAGTGTGCCCCTTTGCCATACCTCTTGAGGGCCTGCGGCCTTGCTCCTCCACCTCCGCCTCTATTACGAACCGCCGGGCGTCCCCCACTGCCCTCGCCTCCTGTGCTACCGCCACACTCCCCGACTTCTTACCCGGTCTCGCCTCCCTGCTTGGACTCCGCCTGCGTCGAGTACCTTGAGGCCTCTGCTCCAGGCTGAGCCGATTGGGAGGCCGTGTCCGTCGCACCGGTCTGGATTTTGGAGCCGCCGCGTCCTCCTCCATTCCGTCTTCTTCGTCGCCCAGCATCCTGTCGATCCTGAATCCACGAAGAGCCTTTTCTCCGCCACTGCTGACCGGATCCTCGCCAACAAGTCGATCTCCATCTTCGTTCCCCGCGATTTCTTCTGCCGGACAATCTTCGGGAGCTGCTTCTGCGACCAGGTAAGTTCAGGAACTGCCCAGCCTCGCACGTCACTTCCTTTCTTGAGCTCTGCCCACCGACCGGGGCCTTCTCCTCCCATCCGGTCAACGGGCCCCTCCTCCTACGTCCCTTACGTTTCCGGGGCCCCACCAAGTCTCACAATATTAAACACAATGTATAAAAGATGAGATGTATATATGTGCATATGACAGTGTAAGTGTGCACATCTGTATGTATGTGCGTGTGCACATCTGTATGTGTGTGCGTGTGCACATCTGTATGTGTGTGCGTGTGCACATCTGTATGTATGTGCGTGTGCACATCTGTATGTATGAGCGTGTGAGTGTGCACATTTGTATGTATGAGCGTGTGAGTGTGCACATCTGTATGTATGTGCGTGTGCCCATCTGTATGTATGTGCGTGTGCACATCTGTATGTATGTGCGTGTGCACATCTGTATGTATGTGAGTGTGCACATCTGTATGCATGTGCGTGTGAGTGTGCACATTTGTATGTATGTGTGTGTGAGTGTGCACATCTGTAGGTATGTGCGTGCGTGAGTGTGCACATCTGTGTGTGCACATCTGTATGCATGTGCATGAGTGTGCACATCTGTGTGTGCACATCTGTATGTATGTGCGTGTGCACATCTGTATGTATGTGCGTGTGCACATCTGTATGTATGTGCGTGTGCACATCTGTATGTATGTGTGTGTGCACATCTGTATGTATGTGCGTGTGGGTGTGCACATCTGTATGTATGTGCGTGTGAGTGTGCACATTTGTATGTATGTGCGTGTGAGTGTGCACATTTGTATGTATGAGCATGTGAGTGTGCACATCTGTATGTATGTGCGTGTGAGTGTGCACATCTGTATGTATGAGCGTGTGAGTGTGCACATCTGTATGTATGTGCGTGTGCACATCTGTATGTATGTGCGTGTGCACATCTGTATGTATGTGCGTGTGGGTGTGCACATCTGTATGTATGTGCGCGTGCACATCTGTATGTATGTGCGTGTGGGTGTGCACATCTGTATGTATGTGCGTGTGAGTGTGCACATTTGTATGTATGAGCGTGTGAGTGTGCACATCTGTATGTATGAGCGTGTGAGTGTGCACATCTGTATGTATGTGCGTGTGAGTGTGCACATCTGTATGTATGTGCGTGTGCACATCTGTATGTATGTGCGTGTGCACATCTGTATGTATGAGCATGTGAGTGTGCACATCTGTATGTATGTGCGTGTGCACATCTGTATGTATGAGCATGTGGGTGTGCACATCTGTATGTATGTGCGTGTGCACATCTGTATGCATGTGCGTGTGTGCACATCTGTATGCATGTGCGTGTGAGTGTGCACATTTGTATGTATGTGTGTGTGTGTACATCTGTAGGTATGTGCGTACGTGAGTGTGCACATCTGTGTGTGCACATCTGTATGCATGTGCATGAGTGTGCACATCTGTATGCATGTGCGTGAGTGTGCACATCTGTATGTGCGTGAGTGTGAACATCTGTATGCGTGTGCGTGAGTGTGCACATCTGTATGTATGTGCATGTGCACATCTGTATGTATGTGCGTGTGCACATCTGTATGCATGTGCGTGTGCACATCTGTATGTATGTGCGTGTGCACATCTGTATGTATGAGCATGTGGGTGTGCACATCTGTATGTATGAGCATGTGGGTGTGCACATCTGTATGCATGTGCGTGTGCACATCTGTATGCATGTGCGTGTGCACATCTGTATGCATGTGCGTGTGCACATCTGTATGCATGTGCGTGTGAGTGTGCACATTTGTATGTATGTGTGTGTGTGTGTGTGTGTGTACATCTGTAGGTATGTGCGTACGTGAGTGTGCACATCTGTGTGTGCACATCTGTATGCATGTGCGTGAGTGTGCACATCTGTATGTGCGTGAGTGTGAACATCTGTATGCGTGTGCGTGAGTGTGCACATCTGTATGTGTGTGTGCACATCTATGTGTATGTGCGTGAGAGTGTGCACGTGTGTATGTGCATGTGAGTGAGTGTGCACATCTGTATGTGTGTTTGACTGAGTGTGCGAGTGACTGTACATCTGTATGTATGTGTGTGTACATCTGTATGTGTGTAAGTGTGCACATCTGTATGTGTGAGTGAGTGTGTACATCTGTATGTGTGTGAGTGTGCACATCTGTATGTATGTGCATTAGTGTATGAATAAATGTGTACATCTATATGTGTGTAAGTGTGCACATCTGTATGTGTGTGAGTGAGTGTGTACATCTGTATGTTTGTGTGTTTGAGTGTGCAAGTGTTTTCATCTGTATGTATGTGTGTGAGTGTGTACATCTGTATATGCGTGTAAGTGCACATGTGTGTGAGTGTGGGAGTGAGTGTGTACATCTGTATGTGTGTGAGTGTGCACATCTGTATGTTTGTGTGTTTGAGTGTGCAAGTGTTTTCATCTGTATGTATGTGTGTGAGTGTGTACATCTGTATATGCGTGTAAGTGCACATGTGTGTGAGTGTGGGAGTGAGTGTGTACATCTGTATGTGTGTGTGTGCACATCTGTATGTGTGTGAGTGTGTACATCTGTATGTATGTGAGTGTGTGTACATATGTATGTGTGTGAGTGTGCACATCTGTATGTGTGTGAGTGTGTGTACATATGTATGTGTGTGAGTGTGCACATCTGTATGTGTGTGAGTGTGCACATCTGTATGTGTGTGAGTGTGTACATCAATATGTATGTATGTGCATGTAAGTGTGCACATCTGTATGTGTGTGTGTGAGTGTGTTGAGTGAGTGTGTACATCTATATGTATGTGTGTACATTTGTATGTGCGTGTAAGTGTATATCTGTATGTATGTATGTGCATTAGTGTGTGTATGTATGTATGTGTATTAGTGTATGAATACATGTGTACATCTGTATGTATGTATGTGAGTGTGCTCATCTATATGTATGTATGTGCATAAGTGTATGAATAAATGTGTACATCTGTATGTATGTGAGTGTGCTCATTCGTATGTATGTATGTGCATTAGTGTATGAATAAATGTGTACATCTGTATGTATGCATCTGCATAAGTGTATGAATAACTGTGTACATCTATATGTATGTATGTATGTGAGTGAGCCCATCTGTATGTATGTGAGTGAGCTCATCTTTATGTATGTGAGTGAGCTCATCTGTACGTATGTAAGTTCATCTGTATGTATGTATGTGAGTGAGCTCATCTGTATGTATGTGAGTGAGCTCATCTGTATGTATGTATGTATGTGAGTGAGCTCATCTGTATGTATGTATGTATGTGAGTGTGCTCATCTGTATGTATGTATGTGAGTGTGTACATCTGTATGTATGCGAGTGAGCTCATCTGTATGTATGCATTAGTGTATGAATAAATGTGTACGTCTGTATATATGTATGTGAGTGAACTAATCTATATATATATGTATGTGAGTGTGCTCATCTGTATATATGTATGTGAGTGTGCTCATCTGTATGTATGTATGTGAGTGAGCTCATCTTTATGTATGTGAGTGAGCTCATCTGTATGTATGTGAGTGAGCTCATCTGTATGTATGTATGTGAGTGAGCTCATCTGTATGTATGTATGTGAGTGTGTACATCTGTATGTATGTGAGTGAGCTCATCTGTATGTATGTATGTAAATTAGCTCATCTGTATGTATGTATGTATGTACATCTGTATGTATGTATGTGAGTGTGTACATCTGTATGTATGTGCATTAGTGTATGAATAAATGTGTACATCTGTATATGTATGTGAGTGAGCTAATCTGTATATATGTATGTGAGTGTGCTCATATGTATATATGAATGTGAGTGTGCTCATCTGTGTGTATGTATGTGAGTGAGCTCATCTTTATGTATGTATGTGAGTGAGCTCATCTGTATGTGAGTGTGTACATCTGTATGTATGTGAGTGAGCTCATCTGTATGTATGTATGTATGTGAGTGAGCTAATCTGTATATATGTATGTGAGTGTGCTCATCTGTATATATATGTGTGTGTGCTCATCTATATGTATGTATGTGTGTGCTCATCTGTATATATGTATGTGTGAGTGTGCTCATCTGTATATATATGTGTGTGTGCTCATCTATATGTATGTATGTGTGTGCTCATCTGTATATATGTATGTGTGAGTGTGCTCATCTGTATATATATGTGTGTGTGCTCATCTATATGTATGTATGTGTGTGCTCATCTGTATATATGTATGTGTGAGTGTGCTCATCTATATTAAACAAGAGCTTCATCCCATCAGAAAGATGGAGCTGTTTAATTTGTCTTCCCTTGCACTCGGACATGTCAGCTTTTAGCTTGTTACTGTTATCTGCACTGCTGTTATCTTGGACTCATTGATTCTTACTTAACTCAGCTAGATATATACAAATGTCAGCTTTCCAATACTGCACCCACAAAGCAGCTCTCTCCGTATTCTAGGTGTGTGTGTTATATAGAGTGATAGATAAAGAGAAAAAATATATAAATATAATTATTCATTGGTCCACTCATTGATTAAGAAAAACACACACTCATATATATATATATATATATATATATCACACACACACACACATATCCATCTATCTATCTATCTATCTATCTATATATATATATATACACATATATATATATATATATATATATATATATATAAAACAGTGTAAGATGCATCCTACATTATGTGCAAGTAATGGTGTAAGATGTACCCTACATTATGTGCAAGTAACGGTGTAAGATGCATCCTACATTATGTGCAAGTAACGGTGTAAGATGCATCCTACACTTTGTGCAAGTAACGGTGTAAGATGTATCCTACACTATGTGCAAGTAACGTTGTACAATGTATCCTACACTATGTGCAAGTAATGGTGTAAGATGCATCCTACAATATGTGCAAGTAACGGTGTAAAATGCATCCTACAGTATGTTCAAGTTAAAGGGACACTGAACCCAAATTTTTTCTTTCATGGTTCAGATAGAGCATGCAATTTTAAGCAACTTTCTAATTTACTTCTATTATCAATTTTAATTTGTTCTCTTGCTATCTTTATTTGAAAAAGAAGGCCTCTCAGTTAAGGAGCCAGCAAATGTTTGCTTCAGTACCATGGACAGCACTTGTTTATTGGTGCTGACCAATCAGCAAGGACAACCCAGGTTGTTCACCAAAAATGGGCCGGCATCTAAACTTACATTCTTGCTTTTCAAATAAACATACCAAGAGAATGAAGAAAATTTGATAATAGGAGTAAATTAGAAAGTTGCTTAAAAATGCATGCTCTATGTGAATCACAAAATAAATTTTTTGAGTACAGTGTCCCTTTAACGGTGTAAGATGCATCCTACAGTATGTGCAGGTAATGGTGTAAGATGCATCCTACAGTATGTGCAAGTAATGGTGTAAGATGTATCCTACAGTATGTGCAAGTAACGGTGTAAGATGCATCCTACAGTATGTGCAAGTAACGGTGTAAGATGCACCCTACAATATGTGCAGGTGACAGTGTAAGATGTATCCTACAATATGTGCTGGTAACAGTGTAAGATGTATCCTACAGTATGTGCAAGTAACAGTGTAAGATATATACTACAGTATGTGCAAGTAACTGTGTAAGATGTATCCTACAGTATGTGCAGGTAACGGTGTAAAATGTATCCTACAGTATGTGCAGGTAATGGTGGAAGATGCATCCTACAGTATGTGCAAGTAACGGTGTAAGATGCATCCTACAGTATGTGCAAGTAACTGTGTAAGATGTATCCTACAGTATGTGCAGGTAACGGTGTAAAATGTATCCTACAGTATGTGCAGGTAATGGTGGAAGATGCATCCTACAGTATGTGCAAGTAACGGTGTAAGATGCATCCTACAGTATGTGCAAGTAACGGTGTAAGATGCATCCTACAGTATGTGCAAGTAACGGTGTAAGATGCACCCTACAATATGTGCAGGTAACAGTGTAAGATGCATCCTACAATATGTGCTGGTAACAGTGTAAGATGCATCCTACAGTATGTGCAAGTAACAGTGTCAGATATATCCTACAGTATGTACAGGTAACGGTGTAAGATGTATCCTACAGTATGTGCAGGTAACGGTGTAAGATGTATCCTACAGTATGTGCAAGTAACGGTGTAAGATGTATCCTACAGTATGTGCAAGTAACGGTGTAAGATGCACCCTACAATATGTGCAAGTAACGGTGTAAGATGCACCCTACAATATGTGCAAGTAACGGTGTAAGATGCACCCTACAATATGTGCAAGTAACGGTGTAAGATGCACCCTACAATATGTGCAAGTAACAGTGTAAGATGTATCCTACAATATGTGCAAGTAACAGTGTAAGATGTATCCTACAGTATGTGCAAGTAACTGTGTAAGATCTATCCTACAATATGTGCAAGTAACAGTGTAAGATGTATACTACAGTATGTGCAAGTAACGGTGTAAGATGTATCCTACAGTATGTGCAAGTAACAGTGTAAGATGTATCCTACACTATGTGCAAATAACGTTGTAAGATCTATCCTACAGTATGTGCAAGTAACGGTGTAAGATGCATCCTACATTATGTGCAAGTAACGGTGTAAGATGCACCCTACAATATGTGCAAGTAACAGTGTAAGATGCACCCTACAATATGTGCAAGTAACAGTGTAAGATGTATCCTACAATATGTGCAAGTAACAGTGTAAGATGTATCCTACAGTATGTGCAAGTAACGGTGTAAGATCTATCCTACAATATGTGCAAGTAACAGTGTAAGATGTATCCTAAAGTATGTGCAAGTAACTGTGTAAGATGCATCCTACAGTATGTGCAAGTAACGGTGTAAGATGTATCCTACAGTATGTGCAAGTAACGGTATAAGATGCATCCTACAGTATGTGCAAGTAACGGTATAAGATGCATCCTACAGTATGTGCAGGTAATGGTGTAAGATGTATCCTACAGTATGTGCAGGTAACGGTGTAAGATGTATCCTACAGTATGTGCAGGTAACGGTGTAAGATGTATCCTACAGTATGTGCAGGTAACGGTGTAAGATGTATCCTACAGTATGTGCAAGTAACGGTGTAAGATGTATCCTACAGTATGTGCAGGTAACGGTGTAAGATGTATCCTACAGTATGTGCAGGTAACGGTGTAAGATGTATCCTACAGTATGTGCAAGTAACGGTGTAAGATGTATCCTACAGTATGTACAGGTAACGGTGTAAGATGTATCCTACAGTATGTGCAGGTAACGGTGTAAGATGTATCCTACAGTATGTGCAGGTAACGGTGTAAGATGTATCCTACAGTATGTGCAAGTAACGGTATAAGATGCATCCTACAGTATGTGCAGGTAATGGAGTAAGATGTATCCTACAGTATGTGCAGGTAACGGTGTAAGATGTATCCTACAGTATGTGCAGGTAACAGTGTAAGATGTATCCTACAGTATGTGCAGGTAACTGTGTAAGATGTATCCTACAGTATGTGCAAGTAACGGTGTAAGATGTATCCTACAGTATGTGCAAGTAACGGTGTAAGATGCATCCTACAGTATGTGCAAGTAACGGTGTAAGATGTATCCTACAGTATGTGCAAGTAACGGTATAAGATGCATCCTACAGTATGTGCAAGTAACGGTATAAGATGCATCCTACAGTATGTGCAGGTAATGGAGTAAGATGTATCCTACAGTATGTGCAGGTAACGGTGTAAGATGTATCCTACAGTATGTGCAGGTAACAGTGTAAGATGTATCCTACAGTATGTGCAGGTAACAGTGTAAGATGTATCCTACAGTATGTGCAGGTAACTGTGTAAGATGTATCCTACAGTATGTGCAAGTAACGGTGTAAGATGTATCCTACAGTATGTGCAAGTAACGGTGTAAGATGTATCCTACAGTATGTGCAGGTAACAGTGTAAGATGTATCCTACAG
>NC_069505.1:258376522-258441522 GCF_027579735.1 Bombina bombina
GGTATCTTTATTTGAAAAAGACAAAATGCAAGCTTAGGAGCCGGTCCATTTTTGGTTCAGCATCCTGGATAGCCCCTGCTGATTGGTGGCTACATTTAGACACCAATCAGCAAATTGCCACCCAGGTGCTGAACGAAAGATGGGCAGGCACGTCAGCTTACATTCCTGCTTTTTCACATAAAGATACTAAGAGAACGAATAAAAATTTATAATAGGAGTAAATTAGAAAGTTGTTTAAAATTGCTGCTCTATCTGAATCAAGAAAGAAAAAGTTTGGGTTCAGTGTCCCTTAAAAAAAAAAATATATATATATATATCTGGATTGCCAGTGCTACTGTAGAAATTGTGCAGTTACATCATAACATTTCACCAAATAAAATAAACATAAACATCTCCTGACTATAATAAAAAAAGCACAAGCTGATAATTACGGTTTACTGTTGTGAGACAAATGCTTTGCTAAGCGAGAACATCCCACTTTTGTGATTTCAATGAAATTTATTTCCTTTATTGCTCATAAACGTCGGTATTTTTAAATTTTAAATATTCTTTTTTTTAATGGGAAAATGAACAATCCTGACCTAAATAAAACAATTTTTTGTGTGTTTTTAGCACCATTCTTTTATCCTACAGTGCTATGGGAATAATCCTTCTGGAAGTACTGCACAAACATACCCTTCCTCTTTGTTTAAATATACATTTACAAGGGACATCAAAACCCACATTTTTGTTTCATGATTCAGAAAAATAAGCAATTTTAATCAACTTTCCAATTTTCTTCTATTATCTAATGTGCTTCATTCTCTTGACATCATTTGTTGAAAGGCATATCTAAATAGGCTCAGTAGCTACTAATTGGTGGCTGCACATAGGTGCCTCGTGTGATTGGCTCACCCATGTGCATTGTTATTTCCTTTAAGATACCTAAAGAATGAAGCAAAATAGCAAATTGGAATGTTGCTTAAAATTGTAGTCTCTATCTGAATCATGAAAGAAAAATTTGGGGTTTCATATCCCTTTAAAACAGCTTTTATACCTTTAAACAAAAATAAATATTTTTTTCTAAAACAGTGTTGAAGAAAAAAAAACAAAAAAACAAAACAAAAAAAACGTTAGGAGTATAATCTCGTGTTATTTAGTTTGATTGCTTTATTATTTTTATTGCTTTATTATTTTTTATTGCTATATTTGATTATATACTTAAAAGACCACTTAATTACATAAATAACAAGTGCATAATAAAAAGACAACGATTCAACGCTTACTCTGAATTTCAAATAAGTAGTAAAAAAAAATTCTGACAAATTAATTTTTTCTACCATTTTCCAGCTCCCTGTATCATGTGACAGACATTAGCCAATCACAGACTAGTATACATATACCCCATGAGCTTGTGTACATGCTCAGTAGAATCTTGTTCCCCAGAAAGTGTGAATATAAATAAACTGTGCAAAATTTGATAATGCAAGTAAATTGGAAAGTGTCTTAAAACTGCTGCTCTATCTGAATCATAAGCGTTTATTTTTACTTGAGTGTCCCTTTAAATGAAATATGAATTTGAATCCAGACTGTGTACGCACAATTTGCTACAAATACACACAGGTTAAGCCACACACATTTTCATATTTACTGGGGGGGGGGGGGGGGAATGAAAATAATATCTGTGAACGGCAATTCACGCATTTCTGTACTCTAATTGAAAACTCAGCACTACACTAGGTAAAAACCTGTATATTTACATGGAAAGCACATGGAAGTTTGTCATTTAAGTTTTATTCCGTTCTCCCCAGTATTTTATGTAAATATAAAATATAAAATTGCTCCTTTTCATGCTGCAGACAAACAAGGTTTTGTGGCATAATTAGACACACGTTTGTACGGCTGAGACAAGTCTTAATGGTGTTCAATTTCAGGCAAAAACTGCAATATTCATATTGTTTTCTCTAACAACCGACAAATATCTGGGGACCTGTTTTGTATGTGACAAAATAAGTGTGTTATTTCTGCAGTTAGAGGGCCATTATGGTGGAAAAGTGACATGCTTTGATTTGTTTGAACTTGTAGTTAACAATTACAACCATTGCAAAAAACACTTTGGAGCCACAGGGCACTGCTGGTACCCAAACAAACATCGCCAGTCACCCAATCAGCAGCAATAATTGCACAGCTGGGTCATGTAACTATGGCTGCAGATTGGGTCAGTGGCTGTGTCTGCTTTAGAACAACATTGCTTTGTGGCTCCCGAGTGATATTTAAACTGTGTGTTTAACCTATTTGCAGGGGTTGAACACATAGCACTTACAGGGCAGCTAGAGTTAAACTTAAATGCTCTAACAAATACAAATATGTAATCTTTTCTCTATAATGTCAATTTAAACATGATTGGAATGGATTAGAAAACAAACACCAAGACCGTGTGGGTCAGTCTAACTGTGCCAGCCAATAGAAAGCTATGACATCATTGTATGACACCACTGCACCCCAGACTGGCAGATTGACAGCTAACTGTGCCTTTTCCTGTAAGAAAGCAATTCATTAAAAGTAAAATATATCTAGGTCTCCTGTAATCATGACTCACAGAGGTATAAAACATTTAAACGCTTCAAGGCACACAATCTCTGTTAGAACTTGAGATGACCCCTCAGGCAGACTGGGGTTAATCGCAGTTCGGCTCCAAATCTTGCAGACCACATCCATGTAAGAGAAAACCCAAAAGATCAAATACTTGTAATGAACATGTAAGGAAGGAGGAAACTCTAATTACCAGCGAGGCATGGCGATTACCGTAAAAGGTCAGCTAAATGTCAGCAGCCATATTTATACTCACCTTTCACAATCTCATTTCTGTCGTCATATCCAAAGCTCTACACACTACAAATTGCTGAAAGATTACACGTGTCCAGTCTGTCAGCACAGCCTGACACCCACATATTCACTGTCATATTGTGCCTTAGGAGCATTCCACCAGAACTGGGAAATTTATAGAGGACAAAGTCTCCCCTTCTGAACTTAAAAAAAATAATATATAAATAAAAAAATA
Organism: Bombina bombina; assembly: GCF_027579735.1. Taxonomy (NCBI): domain Eukaryota; kingdom Metazoa; phylum Chordata; class Amphibia; order Anura; family Bombinatoridae; genus Bombina; species Bombina bombina. The sequence goes on from NC_069505.1 coordinate 258,379,563, forward strand.
AAAAAACTAGATTTAGAAAGAACTATCTATGCAAGTTTATAAAAGTATTATTATAAAAATAATATTTTATCTATTACTTGTATTTATTTGTGCAAACATTATTCATTTTTTTCCTTCAGTGGTTTGTTTATAAGATATCTGGGTAAGATTGAGAAGAAAAGAATTGGGTTAAAGATGTATTTTCTTTTTTTTTTCCCTCTACTTTATTTACTTTTTTCTCCTTATTAAAACAATAAAAAAATCCTATGTTTAATCACAACATATTATTGTTTGTGTTAATATTTTACTTGAGAATATTATAAATAGCTGATGATCATTTAAATAATTAGCTGTCAGTGGAAAATTGATTGTCAACACTTTTTCCCCCAAGTAAGTTATGGCACTTTTTTTTATTTAATTATTTAAAAAACTCCGTAAAATATCTTTACTTTTGTACAACGTTACAAAAGCCAGAAAATATTCAAACATTTTTTTTACTTTATTATAATTTCTAAACTCTTTACAATGTGACTTTAAAGGATACATTTTTTTTAAATAATAATTGACAGTTGCATTTTAAAATTTGCATAAAATAAAATAAAGATGGCAGGTTTTTTTTGTGTTTTTTTTTTTACCGAAATATTAGTTAACTTTAGTTCATACAATATATGACTGTGGTAGAACTTGGTAGAAAAAAAATAAATAAAAACTAAATAAAAATAAGAAATGAAATAAAAAAGGATATTGGTAAACTTCACAACACTTCTACATATCCCATGAAATCTTATTTTTCACTGGCAATAGAGGGGTCAGGGCTACATGTGCCCCCCAAGCAGGATGTAAAAAGGAACTGTTAATTCATCCCTATTGTTGGATGATCCACGACCATCCAAATCCAGTGTTGTTAAGATGCTAATTATTGTAACGGAGAGCGTTAAGCACACACACACCACCCTCTCAGCACCCGACTGCCAGCTCTTCTCTGTAGTGAATGGCACCTGCATCTCTCTCTTTCTACCCTTTCACTGTACAAATACAGCTGATCTGTCTGTCTTTAAGCTCACGTGCAGGACCAATAAATCTTGGGCCTGTTCCCTCCATCTCTGCAGCTGCAGGCTGAGCAATCTTTGGGAGGTGAAGGGGTGACTGGCCGACCTCACTGCTCACTTAGTGCAAAACCGCCTATTGCTGCAAGATCTTTTGTTGCTAGTGCAAACAGACACACTGTTTTCTTCCCAAAGACTAATGAGAAATCAGCCGCCTGAAATATTGTACTGTGCGGTCCCCAGGTTAAAACAAACATAAACACTTGCCTTCAATAGATTGCCCCTAAGAGCCTTTTCTTATGAAGATAGCCTTGTTATCTCACTCATTCAGATTTTAATCTGACAGGCCCTTTGCTTGCTGCCAGCTGAGTTTAGGATATGCATACCACAATTCTGTATTTAAATCTCCAGCCAGTCAGAAAGCAGACAATGCACTTCCCTTAAACGCAAACACATTCTTACTTTTGACACATAATATAAAAAAAAAAGTGCTTAACACCAAATCTGGACACGGTTACTGTTTTTTTTTTTTGTTTAAATATAGTTAAAAAAATAAAATAAAGAAACCAATTTTTGAAGATTTTTATATTTTTGTTAAAGATCAGATGTTACAAGAGGATTAATTAATTTTACTTTAATAAATGTATATATATATATATATATATATATATATATATATATATATATATATATATATATATATATAAATCAATACAAAATGTTTGCATAGGAAAATTAGCAACAATTTTGTATTAATTTACTTTTGAAACATGGAGGATTTTAATCTCAGATTTTTATCTCCACCATAATTTTAATGAATTATATATATATATATATATATATATATATACACACACATATACATATATACACACACGCACATATACATATACACACACACATATATATATATATATATATATATATATATATACACAAAAAGTTTTTTTTTCTTCACTCTATAGATGGTCTGTGAACTGGTAAATATTATCATTATGTCATGGTGTGACAGAATAAATATTAAGCACTATGACATGTTTTTTTATTATTACTATCACCATCATTTATCATCATTATTAATAATAATAACACTAATGATGATATAAATGATAATAATAATAGTAAAAATAATAAAATTGATAATAAACAATAATATTAAATAATGATACTAATAATGATGATAATTAAAATAATAATAATAATAACGATAAAAATACTACTACTAAAAATAATACTACAACTAATTATAATAATAAAAATACTACTACTACTAATAAAAATAATACTATTAATAATAATGACGATGATAATAATAATAATAATGATGATGATAAAATAACAATGATAAAAATAATACTAATATTAATAATGATAATAATAATAAATAATATTAATAATAATGAGGATGATGATGGTGATAATAATAATAATGATATTATTATTAATATTAGTATTATTTTTATCGTTATTATTATTATTATCATAATTATTATCGTTATTATTATTATTATTATTATTAATATTAGTATTATTTTTATCGTTATTATTATTATCATTATTATAATTATTATCGTTAATATTATTATTATTATTAATATTAGTATTATTTTTAACAATAATACTTATAATAATGATAAAAATAATAATTATCACTTTGGAATGTGACCATTTAAGAAGACGTAGCACAATAAAGCAGCTATACTGTAATTTGTTTTAGTTTGAAGTAGTTTGAAGAAATGTGGGATATTTGTGAATTCATCTTTTAGATCTAAAGGGACAGTAAATTCAAAATGACACTTTTCTAATTCGGATAGAACATGTCATTTTAAACAATTTTCCAGTTTGCTTCTATTATTACATTTGTTTTGTTCTCTTGGAGTACTTTGTTGAAGCGTAAACACAGGTGGGCTCATAAGGCTTCAGGAGCATGCATGTGTCTTTAGCACTCTTTTTGTAACTTTTTATAAGATTTTTAAAAACAATGTAGCAAAACACTACTTTCATTGACTGCTAAAGACATGTGCACTCTCTTGAAGTCCTATGAGCCCAACTAGATTTACTGTTCAACAAATAATACCAAAAGAACAAAGCAAAGTTGATAATAGAAGTACATTGGAAAATTGTTTAAAATTGCATGCACCATTTAGACCATGACATTTTAATTTACTGTCCCTTTAAGTTTTAAACCGGACTGCAACAGTTTATGGGATTTTGTGAATAAGGCCTTGGAGAATTTATAAAGTGCTAACGATCCACCCAGTTCTATACAAACTGATTTGTTTATGTGGTCAATCTGGATTATTTTGGGATTACCTAAACCAGGAAGTACAGTAGCCCCAGTTACTACTGTCAAAAATGCACTTAGCTCAGTAAGACCTTATGGATCTATAACATTTACCACAAGGTCGTTGTATTTACTAAGAGAACGTTTGGTATACACAGTGCTATGTAGTTGCATTTCCCTGTATCTCCCTGTAAGGATAATATGATATGACAGCAGAATTAGCGTTTGGTCCTTAGTGTAGCTAAAAATGTAATATATGATAGTTGTTAACCATTTAACGCTGTTAGGATGTTGTATACCATCTGAATTTTGCTGGGCTTTAGCGCCAAAGGATGGAATACAACGTCCTAACCACTTGGCTTTCCTGAAGCCATTGGCGCTTTCCTGATGAGATTGCGGTCTGGAGGGCGTGCCTAGCATCATAGGGACGCCCCCTGATGCGATTCCATCATTGAAATTTCATGATAACGTGCACAATCGCGAGATTTTAATTTGTTTACATCAGTTGTTCCGATGTGGACATGTAAAACCCCGGCACTAAAGGGTTAAACAGTAAAGATCACAGACAAACATTGAGACAGAAAACAAAAATAGATTTGGAACAATGAAAATATAACTAATTAGTAATTATTGAATCAGGCCATTTGAGATTATTATTATCGGTTATTTGTAGAGCGCCAACAGATTCCGCAGCGCTATAAGCAAAGGGGGAGTACAACAAAACAATTATAGGGATCAAATGGGTAGAGGGCCCTGCCAAGAGTTGCACTGTTGTAGTCAGCTCTTAAGAAGGTGATCTACAAACAGCTGGACTTTTAGGCTTACATGCTAAAGGGGTTCAGGGGATAGCAATGGAGGAAAGGAACTGGTATTAGGAAAGGTTAGCATAGGTTATATGCATCCCTGAACAGTAGAGTCTTTAGGGAGCACTTGAAGCTTTTAAAACTAGAAGAGAGTCTTGTGGAGCAAGGCAGAGAGTTCCACAAGATGGGAGCCAGTCTGGAGAAGTCCTGTAAACGGGAGTGTGATGAGGTGACAAGAGAGGAGGAGAGTAGGAGGTCATGAGCAGAGCGAAGGGGACAGGAGGGAGAGTATCTGGAAACAAGGTCTGAGATGTAGGGGGGAGCAGTGCAGTTGAGGGCTTTGTATGTAAGAGTGAGAGTTTTGTGTTTGATCCTAGAGGCAAGAGGAAGTCAATGAAGGGATTGGCAGAGAGGTGCAGCAGATGAAGAGTGACGTGTAAGGAAGATGAGTCTGGCAGAGGCATTCATTATGGATTGTAAAAGAGCTAGGCAGCAGGTGGGGAGACCAGAGAGGAGAGAGTTGCAGTAATCAAGGCGGGAAAGAATGAGAGAGTGGATTAAAATCTTAGTTGTGTCTTGTGTAAGGAAGTGTCTCAATATATTCATAAATTCATGTTTTCCAGAAGGCTACATGTAGTAAGTTAGAGGGCAATTGAAGCAGTTGAGTGTAAAAGTCTGTGTATTTTCTCTGAGTTCTGAGAAAGGATGTGTTTGAAATCAAGCTGAAGGAGAGAGCAAAAGTGTGTTAAATGGGTGGGAGGGTACATTTATGGACATTTTAAAGCTAAGGGTCAATCATGCAGAAACAAAAAAAAAAAAAAACATCAAAAAACTAAATATTACAGAGATAAGACTGAGACATTCAAGGGGTGAAATAAAACCATAAACAAATAGACAGATAAATGGACAAGAGCTGCTTAAACTAACTTAACATAATGGCAGACAAAGTTGATAAAATGTGCTATGAGCTAGAGGTATGCAAATTATGACTAGCACAGCCTGTAATATATACATTTAAAATAGAAACAAAACAAAAGGAATTATCACTAAGTATACAAACACATACAATAAAACAACTTAGTAGGTAAAATATAATGAAGCTGTTTTCCAGAAGGCTACCTGTAGTAAGTTAGAGGGCAATTGAAGAAGTTGAGTGTAAAAGTCTGTGTATTTTCTCTGAGTTCTGAGAAAGGATGTGTTTGAAATGAAGCTGTAGTAAGTTAGAGGGCAATTGAAGTTGAGTGTAAAGGTCTGTGTATTTTCTCTGAGTTCTGAGAAAGGATATATATACCTGTCTGGTGTTAACTGCTTGGGACACTGGGGGTGTTCTAAAGTTAGTTGTCTACTGCGTAGGAATGTGACTACCGCGTCACTTCCGGTGACTTTAATCAGCTGCTGGAGGTTTGTGGCACTCACTGCTCATGCGCTAGAGGCCCAACCTCCTACAAACAGCTGTTTAAGGCAGAATAGCTGACAACTTACTTGAGAACATCGGTGTTGTAAAGTAAGTTGTGTACCGCGTAGGAATTGGCGCCTGATCGTTCTGTCCTTCTCTCCATAACATAGATTTTATTTTGAAATACTTTTGAAATAGTTTTTACTTGCTGTATTTATTTCTTTTTTTGCGGTTCTATACCTTTATAGCAATATCGCAAATTATTTTGAGATATTGCTATAAAGGTATAGAACGGCAAAAAAGGAACTAAATACAAGATTGCAAAATAAAATCTGTGTTATGGAGAGGACAGAGAGCGATCGGGCGGTAATTCCTACATACAGCAAGTAAAAACTATTTCAAAATGATTGCAAAATAAAATCTGTGTTATGGAGAGGACAGAGAGCGATCGGGCGGTAATTCCGACGCGGTAGACAACTTACTTTAGAACACCGGTGTTCTAAAGTAAGTTGTCAGCTATTCTGCCTTAAACAGCTGTGTGCAGGAGGTTGTGCCTCCAGTGAGCGCTGTTTATTGTGCCTTAAACATGCGCAGAGAGCGCCACAACCCTCCAGCAGCTGACTACACGTCACCGGAAGTGACGCGGTAGTGAAATTCCAATGGTAGACAACTTAATTTAAGACAGGGGCAGTTCAGCTTCCTGAGAGTGGATATATATACCTGTCTGGGGTTAACTGCCTGGGACACTAGGGGCAGTTCAGCTTCCTGAGAGTGCTATTGAGCACCCAGGGCTGTGCATGTTGCAAGGTTATGGATGTGTACCCAGTCCAGTCTGAGAGTGCAGTCCCCGTCCGTGTTTTGTATGTTGCTAGGGTGATATATACACATACATATATGTGTGTGTAAAATATATTAATTGCACTCTATGGTTTTAAAGCAAATAAGAAGTTTTATTGAGAATGCTTTCCTCAGAGATATCCCTCTCTCTCTCTCTCTATACATATATATATATATATATATATATATATATATATATATATATATATATATATATACACATACATACACACTCACACATACATATATATATATATATATATATATATATCATGGTTTTGTAAGAAAGAGAAAATCCTGAAAAAATATAAATGTCAGGATAAAAGACAGGGAATTCAGCACTCTTTTAAAAAGTTTTATTAGCTCAAAAATATATATGATCCTGTGTGTCCAAAATGAAAGCTGTAGTGGTTTCAAGAAAGATCAATCTTTGACAGTTAAATCCTAGGACAAAGAAATCCTAGGAATATGCTTAGCAATAGGTAAATACACAATTGACCAAGTGGTGTATATATTAGAAACACAAAACATAATACTTAACAAACCTGACCGGTCAGGGGTGAGTGTTCAAGCATGAACAGGATACATTAATAAGAGACATAGCTTCTATCAAATATTAGACAAAAGTATCTCATTGTACTCACAATGCTTTAAATGCAGTTTATGTCTTGGGAAACTGTAGTCAGACTATTATTTCTTACTGCCCTCGGCACCTTTAGAAATATAAGGCAAACTGCCGAGCAGATATTAAGGTGACTGACTATGTATCTCAAGATATAATTCAAGTATGTATGATGCACATTTGAGCAACAGCAATGTAATATTTGTACATAGTATTACTGAGATATATTGATGAGGAACACTTATCAAACTACTACACCCTGCTGCGTACGGCACCTTATCAAATAAGGCTTAATGCCGGGCAGGTAAAGTGATGGGATCTAAGTAGTTACTGATAATGTGCCTCAGAATATTTACATATGTCGATACATAAACAAGCAAGCGTTAAAAAGCAGAGATGGAATATACTCAGCAGTGATTAGTAGTAAGCAAGTAGTAGCGTGATGCTTGAAAAGTCATTGTAGAGGTCCTTAGCTTAAGGTCGTATATGCATAAGGTAAAAAGTCATGAAAAAGTGACAGGCATTATGTAGATTTGCAGATCAAGTATGCTAGATGTTAGTATGCTGTAAGCGATAGATAGAAATCACAGACTCTGTAGCTCAGAGTGGCTTCTGTTTACACCCTCTCTGCAGGGTAACGATATCCAAGTCTAACATCAATATGCCTATTTTTCAGGCCAAATTTTAGCTGCATACGACCTGTCTCCTGTCAAGTCCTCAGACTGATGTTTGTTAGATAATCATCAGTAGTTTTCCCCGGGACCTCCAAACTTTTCTTCAATGCAATGCTTGCTTGTCTAGTGTCTCCGTTCAGTGGCGTTCACACTGACCACATACACCGTGTCGGCTCGTCCAATGCCGACGCGCGTTTCACCCGTTGGGTGTGTCGGGCTTCGTCAGGGCGTGATGACGTAGGGAGCGTCTCATCTCCCTTTTAAGCTTCCTATGTTACACGCCTCTTCTTTCCAAGTTTCTTAATAGCCAATCATATTTAGAGAGTATAAATGCGTAAATACTTAACTCTCTATTGCTTACAAAGTTGTAATAAAAACATGTCAAAACCGGGCAAGTAAGCCCTAATGGAAAATACTTATATATACACCAACAAGTTTTGGTCATTTATGTACTAATGAAAGTGTCAAGAATTATTAAGAGTGTACGGATACCTATGGCAATTGTAGCCCTAAAATTCTAATGCTTAGATAAAGCTTCTAAAAACTTGTGATAAACCATATTAATTACATACATAGCTATTATTTATCATTGTCAAACGAAGTATTCTTGTTACTTTGCAATACATTTTGCACTTGTCTGTAATAGAGAAATACTGTTATAACAGGAACTGTTCCTTATAGGAAGCAGGCCATGTCTATTCTGTCATTTAATCCATTCGGCATCTGGGTTTGTAGGATAGTGATCCACCTACATTCTTTCTGGAGGAGGACCCTATCGTTATCACCCCCTCTATTGTTGGTAATGCCTCTGTCAATACCCACAAATGAGAGAGAGTCAGGATTACAGGCATGGATTTCTTCAAAATGTTTAGCCACATTACTTTTGGGATTTTTGTATTTTATGTCATCCCGATGCTCAGTTATTCTATCCTTTATCGCTCTCCTTGTTTTACCCACGTAAAAACGTGGGCAGCTACAGGACAGGAGGTAGATAACACCTTCAGTGCTACAAGTAATGTGGTATTTTAACTTGTATATTTTGCCTGTGTGTGTTGAAAATGTTTTAGTTTTTTTCATATACTTGCAGGCCACACATCTTCCACAAGGATGATTCCCAGTGGATCTGTGTGTAGTGAGCCAATCTGTTTGTTTTTTCAGTGACACGTATTGGCTTCTCACGAACTTGTCTCTGAGATTGGGAGCTCTTCTGGCAGTGATGTTGGGGTAGTCTCCTACCTCCTTAGATACCCCTTCATCACTCATTAGAATATGCCAGTTTCTTTCCAATACCAGTCTCAGGGCTGTCCAATGACAGTTGTAATCTGTTATCAACCTAATTGTACTTTGTACAGCCTTTTTTTTGGGTCTTAAAAGTTGTTCTCGATCTGAATGAGCTGCTTCATTAAGAGCTCTATTCACTACTCTTTTGGAGTACCCTCTGTCTAGAAATCGTTTTTGCATCTCCTTGGCATGCTCGTAGTATTTAGTTTTTGTGGAGCAGTTCCGACGTAATCTAAGGAACTGCCCCTTTGGTATCCCCTTCTTGAGATGGTCAGGATGGTGACTAGTGGCGAGTAGCAAACTATTAGTTGCAGTAGTTTTACGGAAATTCTCAGTCACAATAAAGCCCTGTTTTAATTTAATTGTAATATCCAGAAAGGATATTTCCTCCTTACTACTTTGTAATGTGAGGAAAATATTTTTATCATTTTTGTTTAGAGTTTCAACAAACTCTAAAAGGCCTGTTTCAGAGCCCTCCCATATGAGGAAAATGTCATCCACATATCTTAGCCATATGTGGATATTTTCCTCAAAGAGAGGGCTCTGATAAACATCCTCCATCTCCCAGGCTCCTAAGTGTAGGCAGGCATAGGTGGGGGCACACGTTGCCCCCATGGCAGTCCCTTGCTGCTGTACATACACCTTGTTGTCAAATAGAAAAACGTTGTTTGTCAGTATGAACTCTAAGAGTTCTATGACAAAAACCGTGTGCTGTTGTGATTGTGTACCTCTCATCATAAGAAAGTGATTACACGCTTTTAGACCTACATTGTGGGGGATAGATGAATATAATCCTTCCACATCCAAACAGGCCATGATGGCTCCTGGTGGAACTGTAAGGTTGTCTATTTTCCTTAGAAAATCAGCCGTATCTAAAATATATGATGGTAATGTACTTAGGAATGGCCTAAGGAAAAAGTCTACATAATTTCCAAGATTTTCTGTTAGGCTACCAATGCCTGCAATTATTGGGCGGCCTGGTGGATGATTAGCATTCTTGTGTATTTTGGGGATACAATAGAAAACAGGTGTTATTGGGTACTCACAATAAAGATATTTCTTTTCTGAGTTTGTAATTAGGCCTTCACTTTTTGCCTTTTTTTAGTATGTTAAAAAGCTTAAATTGTAAGGAAGATGTTGGATTGAACGTCAATGATTTGTAATGTTTCTTATTCAGAAGTTGACGTTTTACTTCCAGGACGTACATGTTCTCATCCCAAAGGACTAGGTTTCCACCTTTGTCCGCGGGCTTGATCACAAATCCTTTTGCATTTATCAGGTCATTGAGTGCTTTACGTTCAGATTTTGTTAGGTTATCATCAACTACTCCTGTAAAGGACATTTGGTTAACCTCTTTCTCAACCTGTTTTACAAAGATATTGACTGCTGGCACCATTGAGAGTTGCGGCATGTACTTAGATTTTGCTTTGAAGTTGGAAGTAGTTTTATTAAGGTAAGGAATATCCTTAACTTGGGTAGGAGTATATTGACTGCCTTCATTTTCTTCTAGGAGGCTTTGGAGGTTTTCTACTGTGGACTTGTCATCCTGGGTAATGGAGACATCGTCTATTAGGTGTTTGCTTTTGCCCTTCATTATTTGTGATAACACAATTTTGCGGGCAAAGAGATGGAGATCTTTTGTGAAATTGAATTTGTCAAGGTAATTAGTGGGGCAGAAGGAAAGGCCTTTCTTAAGTACCTCTATGTGAGCCAGGTTTAACTTAAATGTTGATAAGTTGATTATCTGAAGCCCTTCTTCTGTTGTCTTTAATATCCCCTGCGTCCCCGGAATCGCCGGGGTCTGCCCCTCGTATAGTTCCCTTGATTCAGTTGTTGTCTCCGTTGTCTGGAGGGATATCTCCTCTCTTGAGAGTCTGAATTTGTCCCTCCTCCACCTTCTCTTCCTGCCTCCTCTCCTCCTTCCCCTAAAAAAGAAGAGTGTGACTTTTCTGTAATTGGTCTTTGGTGTTCTGATTCTATATCAGACGCATCTGTACCAGAGTCATACGTGCCTCTTGGTGTCAAGTAATTATAGACCTTGTTGTTCTTATAGTCATCATTGTCTCTGGACAATTTCCTACCTTTTCTCAATTTTATGTCATTCTGCAGTCTGGCAATCTGATCCTTTATTTCTTCATTAAGTTTAACAAAGTTTGGGTTGCTAGAAAAGGTATTAACTATCTTTAGGCATTCCTCTGCCTGTGTGATTGTCTTGTCCAATCTTTCTTTGTTACGTTTGACCATTTTTCCCATCAAAATGATGGAGCACTCAGTTAGACTGGAATTCCAGTCTTCCATAAATGCTTCCCCACCTTCATCTTCCCTTAGGTTAGTTCCGGGGTCTAATCTCAATCGTAGCCCCCTAGGTATGATGTTATTTTTTATATAGTTTTCTAGGCTCGATGTCTCAGCCCTGAGTTTGACCTGTTTTACTAAAAGTTTTTTATAGTTTTTAAATGCCCCATATATGTTAACTGGAGCATTATTTTCAAGTTGGCTCTCTTCTAAGCCTGACATCGACAATGACGCTGTTAATTCAGCTTCCCAATTCTCATCAGACAGTGTAAATGCCATAATGCAAGTATGTATGACTAGATTGGGCTTTAATGTCAAAGATTATTATGTCTCTTGCTGTCACTCTAGCTTCTTAAATGGACACACCCAAGAGTTGTTAACTCTTACGAAAATTAATTATTAGCACTATAGGGTCACCTCTCCGGAAGCCTATGATTCGGTCCTAGAACCCAGTAACATAGGTAATGAAATTGAAAAATAGAAAAGAAGATACGGAGGGGACGCAATTGCTATGAGCTTCTAGAAAAGAGCCATATAGTTCCAAAGTAAATACTAATATGGCTACAGTTGAATAAATGGTGCAGACCCTTAAATAAATTTCATGGTTTTGTAAGAAAGAGAAAATCCTGAAAAAATATAAATGTCAGGATAAAAGACAGGGAATTCAGCACTCTTTTAAAAAGTTTTATTAGCTCAAAAATATATATGATCCTGTGTGTCCAAAATGAAAGCTGTAGTGGTTTCAAGAAAGATCAATCTTTGACAGTTAAATCCTAGGACAAAGAAATCCTAGGAATATGCTTAGCAATAGGTAAATACACAATTGACCAAGTGGTGTATATATTAGAAACACAAAACATAATACTTAACAAACCTGACCGGTCAGGGGTGAGTGTTCAAGCATGAACAGGATACATTAATAAGAGACATAGCTTCTATCAAATATTAGACAAAAGTATCTCATTGTACTCACAATGCTTTAAATGCAGTTTATGTCTTGGGAAACTGTAGTCAGACTATTATTTCTTACTGCCCTCGGCACCTTTAGAAATATAAGGCAAACTGCCGAGCAGATATTAAGGTGACTGACTATGTATCTCAAGATATAATTCAAGTATGTATGATGCACATTTGAGCAACAGCAATGTAATATTTGTACATAGTATTACTGAGATATATTGATGAGGAACACTTATCAAACTACTACACCCTGCTGCGTACGGCACCTTATCAAATAAGGCTTAATGCCGGGCAGGTAAAGTGATGGGATCTAAGTAGTTACTGATAATGTGCCTCAGAATATTTACATATGTCGATACATAAACAAGCAAGCGTTAAAAAGCAGAGATGGAATATACTCAGCAGTGATTAGTAGTAAGCAAGTAGTAGCGTGATGCTTGAAAAGTCATTGTAGAGGTCCTTAGCTTAAGGTCGTATATGCATAAGGTAAAAAGTCATGAAAAAGTGACAGGCATTATGTAGATTTGCAGATCAAGTATGCTAGATGTTAGTATGCTGTAAGCGATAGATAGAAATCACAGACTCTGTAGCTCAGAGTGGCTTCTGTTTACACCCTCTCTGCAGGGTAACGATATCCAAGTCTAACATCAATATGCCTATTTTTCAGGCCAAATTTTAGCTGCATACGACCTGTCTCCTGTCAAGTCCTCAGACTGATGTTTGTTAGATAATCATCAGTAGTTTTCCCCGGGACCTCCAAACTTTTCTTCAATGCAATGCTTGCTTGTCTAGTGTCTCCGTTCAGTGGCGTTCACACTGACCACATACACCGTGTCGGCTCGTCCAATGCCGACGCGCGTTTCACCCGTTGGGTGTGTCGGGCTTCGTCAGGGCGTGATGACGTAGGGAGCGTCTCATCTCCCTTTTAAGCTTCCTATGTTACACGCCTCTTCTTTCCAAGTTTCTTAATAGCCAATCATATTTAGAGAGTATAAATGCGTAAATACTTAACTCTCTATTGCTTACAAAGTTGTAATAAAAACATGTCAAAACCGGGCAAGTAAGCCCTAATGGAAAATACTTATATATACACCAACAAGTTTTGGTCATTTATGTACTAATGAAAGTGTCAAGAATTATTAAGAGTGTACGGATACCTATGGCAATTGTAGCCCTAAAATTCTAATGCTTAGATAAAGCTTCTAAAAACTTGTGATAAACCATATTAATTACATACATAGCTATTATTTATCATTGTCAAACGAAGTATTCTTGTTACTTTGCAATACATTTTGCACTTGTCTGTAATAGAGAAATACTGTTATAACAGGAACTGTTCCTTATAGGAAGCAGGCCATGTCTATTCTGTCATTTAATCCATTCGGCATCTGGGTTTGTAGGATAGTGATCCACCTACATTCTTTCTGGAGGAGGACCCTATCGTTATCACCCCCTCTATTGTTGGTAATGCCTCTGTCAATACCCACAAATGAGAGAGAGTCAGGATTACAGCCCTGTCTTTTATCCTGACATTTATATTTTTTCAGGATTTTCTCTTTCTTACAAAACCATGAAATTTATTTAAGGGTCTGCACCATTTATTCAACTGTAGCCATATTAGTATTTACTTTGGAACTATATGGCTCTTTTCTAGAAGCTCATAGCAATTGCGTCCCCTCCGTATCTTCTTTTCTATTTTTCAATTTCATTACCTATGTTACTGGGTTCTAGGACCGAATCATAGGCTTCCGGAGAGGTGACCCTATAGTGCTAATAATTAATTTTCGTAAGAGTTAACAACTCTTGGGTGTGTCCATTTAAGAAGCTAGAGTGACAGCAAGAGACATAATAATCTTTGACATTAAAGCCCAATCTAGTCATACATACTTGCATTATGGCATTTACACTGTCTGATGAGAATTGGGAAGCTGAATTAACAGCGTCATTGTCGATGTCAGGCTTAGAAGAGAGCCAACTTGAAAATAATGCTCCAGTTAACATATATGGGGCATTTAAAAACTATAAAAAACTTTTAGTAAAACAGGTCAAACTCAGGGCTGAGACATCGAGCCTAGAAAACTATATAAAAAATAACATCATACCTAGGGGGCTACGATTGAGATTAGACCCCGGAACTAACCTAAGGGAAGATGAAGGTGGGGAAGCATTTATGGAAGACTGGAATTCCAGTCTAACTGAGTGCTCCATCATTTTGATGGGAAAAATGGTCAAACGTAACAAAGAAAGATTGGACAAGACAATCACACAGGCAGAGGAATGCCTAAAGATAGTTAATACCTTTTCTAGCAACCCAAACTTTGTTAAACTTAATGAAGAAATAAAGGATCAGATTGCCAGACTGCAGAATGACATAAAATTGAGAAAAGGTAGGAAATTGTCCAGAGACAATGATGACTATAAGAACAACAAGGTCTATAATTACTTGACACCAAGAGGCACGTATGACTCTGGTACAGATGCGTCTGATATAGAATCAGAACACCAAAGACCAATTACAGAAAAGTCACACTCTTCTTTTTTAGGGGAAGGAGGAGAGGAGGCAGGAAGAGAAGGTGGAGGAGGGACAAATTCAGACTCTCAAGAGAGGAGATATCCCTCCAGACAACGGAGACAACAACTGAATCAAGGGAACTATACGAGGGGCAGACCCCGGCGATTCCGGGGACGCAGGGGATATTAAAGACAACAGAAGAAGGGCTTCAGATAATCAACTTATCAACATTTAAGTTAAACCTGGCTCACATAGAGGTACTTAAGAAAGGCCTTTCCTTCTGCCCCACTAATTACCTTGACAAATTCAATTTCACAAAAGATCTCCATCTCTTTGCCCGCAAAATTGTGTTATCACAAATAATGAAGGGCAAAAGCAAACACCTAATAGACGATGTCTCCATTACCCAGGATGACAAGTCCACAGTAGAAAACCTCCAAAGCCTCCTAGAAGAAAATGAAGGCAGTCAATATACTCCTACCCAAGTTAAGGATATTCCTTACCTTAATAAAACTACTTCCAACTTCAAAGCAAAATCTAAGTACATGCCGCAACTCTCAATGGTGCCAGCAGTCAATATCTTTGTAAAACAGGTTGAGAAAGAGGTTAACCAAATGTCCTTTACAGGAGTAGTTGATGATAACCTAACAAAATCTGAACGTAAAGCACTCAATGACCTGATAAATGCAAAAGGATTTGTGATCAAGCCCGCGGACAAAGGTGGAAACCTAGTCCTTTGGGATGAGAACATGTACGTCCTGGAAGTAAAACGTCAACTTCTGAATAAGAAACATTACAAATCATTGACGTTCAATCCAACATCTTCCTTACAATTTAAGCTTTTTAACATACTAAAAAAGGCAAAAAGTGAAGGCCTAATTACAAACTCAGAAAAGAAATATCTTTATTGTGAGTACCCAATAACACCTGTTTTCTATTGTATCCCCAAAATACACAAGAATGCTAATCATCCACCAGGCCGCCCAATAATTGCAGGCATTGGTAGCCTAACAGAAAATCTTGGAAATTATGTAGACTTTTTCCTTAGGCCATTCCTAAGTACATTACCATCATATATTTTAGATACGGCTGATTTTCTAAGGAAAATAGACAACCTTACAGTTCCACCAGGAGCCATCATGGCCTGTTTGGATGTGGAAGGATTATATTCATCTATCCCCCACAATGTAGGTCTAAAAGCGTGTAATCACTTTCTTATGATGAGAGGTACACAATCACAACAGCACACGGTTTTTGTCATAGAACTCTTAGAGTTCATACTGACAAACAACGTTTTTCTATTTGACAACAAGGTGTATGTACAGCAGCAAGGGACTGCCATGGGGGCAACGTGTGCCCCCACCTATGCCTGCCTACACTTAGGAGCCTGGGAGATGGAGGATGTTTATCAGAGCCCTCTCTTTGAGGAAAATATCCACATATGGCTAAGATATGTGGATGACATTTTCCTCATATGGGAGGGCTCTGAAACAGGCCTTTTAGAGTTTGTTGAAACTCTAAACAAAAATGATAAAAATATTTTCCTCACATTACAAAGTAGTAAGGAGGAAATATCCTTTCTGGATATTACAATTAAATTAAAACAGGGCTTTATTGTGACTGAGAATTTCCGTAAAACTACTGCAACTAATAGTTTGCTACTCGCCACTAGTCACCATCCTGACCATCTCAAGAAGGGGATACCAAAGGGGCAGTTCCTTAGATTACGTCGGAACTGCTCCACAAAAACTAAATACTACGAGCATGCCAAGGAGATGCAAAAACGATTTCTAGACAGAGGGTACTCCAAAAGAGTAGTGAATAGAGCTCTTAATGAAGCAGCTCATTCAGATCGAGAACAACTTTTAAGACCCAAAAAAAAGGCTGTACAAAGTACAATTAGGTTGATAACAGATTACAACTGTCATTGGACAGCCCTGAGACTGGTATTGGAAAGAAACTGGCATATTCTAATGAGTGATGAAGGGGTATCTAAGGAGGTAGGAGACTACCCCAACATCACTGCCAGAAGAGCTCCCAATCTCAGAGACAAGTTCGTGAGAAGCCAATACGTGTCACTGAAAAAACAAACAGATTGGCTCACTACACACAGATCCACTGGGAATCATCCTTGTGGAAGATGTGTGGCCTGCAAGTATATGAAAAAAACTAAAACATTTTCAACACACACAGGCAAAATATACAAGTTAAAATACCACATTACTTGTAGCACTGAAGGTGTTATCTACCTCCTGTCCTGTAGCTGCCCACGTTTTTACGTGGGTAAAACAAGGAGAGCGATAAAGGATAGAATAACTGAGCATCGGGATGACATAAAATACAAAAATCCCAAAAGTAATGTGGCTAAACATTTTGAAGAAATCCATGCCTGTAATCCTGACTCTCTCTCATTTGTGGGTATTGACAGAGGCATTACCAACAATAGAGGGGGTGATAACGATAGGGTCCTCCTCCAGAAAGAATGTAGGTGGATCACTATCCTACAAACCCAGATGCCGAATGGATTAAATGACAGAATAGACATGGCCTGCTTCCTATAAGGAACAGTTCCTGTTATAACAGTATTTCTCTATTACAGACAAGTGCAAAATGTATTGCAAAGTAACAAGAATACTTCGTTTGACAATGATAAATAATAGCTATGTATGTAATTAATATGGTTTATCACAAGTTTTTAGAAGCTTTATCTAAGCATTAGAATTTTAGGGCTACAATTGCCATAGGTATCCGTACACTCTTAATAATTCTTGACACTTTCATTAGTACATAAATGACCAAAACTTGTTGGTGTATATATAAGTATTTTCCATTAGGGCTTACTTGCCCGGTTTTGACATGTTTTTATTACAACTTTGTAAGCAATAGAGAGTTAAGTATTTACGCATTTATACTCTCTAAATATGATTGGCTATTAAGAAACTTGGAAAGAAGAGGCGTGTAACATAGGAAGCTTAAAAGGGAGATGAGACGCTCCCTACGTCATCACGCCCTGACGAAGCCCGACACACCCAACGGGTGAAACGCGCGTCGGCATTGGACGAGCCGACACGGTGTATGTGGTCAGTGTGAACGCCACTGAACGGAGACACTAGACAAGCAAGCATTGCATTGAAGAAAAGTTTGGAGGTCCCGGGGAAAACTACTGATGATTATCTAACAAACATCAGTCTGAGGACTTGACAGGAGACAGGTCGTATGCAGCTAAAATTTGGCCTGAAAAATAGGCATATTGATGTTAGACTTGGATATCGTTACCCTGCAGAGAGGGTGTAAACAGAAGCCACTCTGAGCTACAGAGTCTGTGATTTCTATCTATCGCTTACAGCATACTAACATCTAGCATACTTGATCTGCAAATCTACATAATGCCTGTCACTTTTTCATGACTTTTTACCTTATGCATATACGACCTTAAGCTAAGGACCTCTACAATGACTTTTCAAGCATCACGCTACTACTTGCTTACTACTAATCACTGCTGAGTATATTCCATCTCTGCTTTTTAACGCTTGCTTGTTTATGTATCGACATATGTAAATATTCTGAGGCACATTATCAGTAACTACTTAGATCCCATCACTTTACCTGCCCGGCATTAAGCCTTATTTGATAAGGTGCCGTACGCAGCAGGGTGTAGTAGTTTGATAAGTGTTCCTCATCAATATATCTCAGTAATACTATGTACAAATATTACATTGCTGTTGCTCAAATGTGCATCATACATACTTGAATTATATCTTGAGATACATAGTCAGTCACCTTAATATCTGCTCGGCAGTTTGCCTTATATTTCTAAAGGTGCCGAGGGCAGTAAGAAATAATAGTCTGACTACAGTTTCCCAAGACATAAACTGCATTTAAAGCATTGTGAGTACAATGAGATACTTTTGTCTAATATTTGATAGAAGCTATGTCTCTTATTAATGTATCCTGTTCATGCTTGAACACTCACCCCTGACCGGTCAGGTTTGTTAAGTATTATGTTTTGTGTTTCTAATATATACACCACTTGGTCAATTGTGTATTTACCTATTGCTAAGCATATTCCTAGGATTTCTTTGTCCTAGGATTTAACTGTCAAAGATTGATCTTTCTTGAAACCACTACAGCTTTCATTTTGGACACACAGGATCATATATATTTTTGAGCTAATAAAACTTTTTAAAAGAGTGCTGAATTCCCTGTCTTTTATCCTGACATTTATATTTTTTCAGGATTTTCTCTTTCTTACAAAACCATGAAATTTATTTAAGGGTCTGCACCATTTATTCAACTGTAGCCATATTAGTATTTACTTTGGAACTATATGGCTCTTTTCTAGAAGCTCATAGCAATTGCGTCCCCTCCGTATCTTCTTTTCTATATATATATATATATATACATACACCCTGTTCCAAATTATTATGCAAATTCTATTTCAGTTTTTTTTGCAAACACAACAAATGACAATTATCAGTTCTTTACAACCTATAAGGTGTATTGAAACTTACTGTGCGTAATAATTTGGAACAGTGCATTGTAAGTTTTTTATTTTGAAAAAAAATACTGTTATCATTAGGAGGTTTGTTCAATAAAACTTGAACAACTCCTTGAACAACTCCTAATAGTTGATAACATGAGAATTATGCTGACTGTTGTTTACATCAATTATTTAGGTAAATGAGAAAGATATGATTGGCATAATAATTTAAAACAGGGTGTATATACACACACACGCAGAAAACCTGGCACTCGCCAGCAGATACTCAGTAATGTTTAAAAGCAAAACTGGGGGAAGTCAGTTACATTTGGCGTCAAAGGATCAAGACCAGGACCACATCAAGGTCTCCCCCTTCCTGGGACCCTAAACCAGCACCCACAAAATGCATACTTTCAAACAAACCAACTGGGAACCTCCCAGGGCAACACAGGCTTTGGTAACCTCCCCTATGTAAATACAAAGCACAGGAATGGACCGCACTCACAGATTGGACTGGGTACACATCCTAAGCCACTGTTAACTCCACAGACAGACAGCTGCACGGTTCCTAGCAACCCAGGCAGATAACCCCTGAACAACTTGGATGACAGGTCCGCAGGGAAGCATTACAAACATTATAAACACAACACACAGAAAACCTGGCACTCGCCAGCAGATACTCAGTAATGTTTAAAAGGCAAAACTGGGGGAAGTCAGTTACTGACTTCCCCCAGTTTTGCTTTTAAACATTACTGAGTATCTGTGTGTTGTGTTTATAATGTCACCCAGGCTTTTGAAGGGTTAACTGCCTGGGTTGCTGGGAACCGTGCAGCTGTCTGTCAGTGTTCAGGGCTGTGGAGTGCGGTCCATTCCTGTGTTTTGTATTTACATAGGGGAGGTTACAAAAGCCTGTGTCACCCTGGGAGGTTCCCAGTTGGTTTGTTTTAAAGTATGCATTTTGTGGGTGCTGGTTTAGGGTCCCACGAAGGGGGAGACCTTGTTGTGGTCCTGGGCTTGATCCTTTGGCGCCAAATGTAACTGACTTCCCCCAGTTTTGCTTTTAAATATTACTGAGTATCTGCTGGCGAGTGCCAGGTTTTCTGTGTGTTGTGTTTATAATGTTTGTAATGCTTCCCTGCAGGCCTGTCACTCAGGCTGTTAAGGGGTTAACTGCCTGGGTTACTGGGAACCGTGCAGCTGCCTGTCAATGTTCAGGGCTGTGGAGTTAACAGTGGCTTAGGATGTGTACCCAGTCCAGTCTGTGAGTGCGGTCCATTCCTGTGTTTTATATAATATATATATATATATATATATATATATATATATATATATATATATATATATATAAAGTATATATTAGAGCTGCAACAACTAATCAATATAATCGATAATAATCGATTATGAAAATAGTTGTCAACCAATCTCATAATCGATTAGTTGGTTTGCAATTAGTTGGTCTGTGCACAGCATCATCTGCTTCCCTCTAATGAGCTCCTGCATATGGTATTGTGTTTTATGGTTATGCCCTTAGTCTAAAGGACGTCTACAGACGTTTACTTTTCCCTTTTTCCGGACAGTATAAGTTTCTTTTTAGGTTTACAACTATTCCTGGCTTATGTGTTACCCAGAAATAATAGGAGTCATCATTTGGATAGTTTATATTAAATCAGGTGATTTGGGACAATGCTTTTCATGATATAGCGCCAAGCTTGTTATTTACACCTAGCCCTAGATTGATGGGAGTTATTTGAATTGATGTTCACTATTGTCTGTTTGCACAATTATTAGCAAATTGCTTGCTATTGCTGATTATAATTATGTACTGTATAGATAAATGTATAAGGCTTTGTCCTGTTATTGATATATAGCCCTTAGCGCTTTTTACTTTTTTTTTAAATATTTTTAATTAAATTGTAATATGTACCAAATTCAACCTCTAAGTATATATCTGTTATTTTAAGAGCAGACTAGATATTTTTTTCCCTAACCTTGGTGAAATTGGCAAAGTTCTACTTATGCATCTCAAGCACCTCAACACCATCTGAGCTCATCTCCTCTGCTGCAGGCAAAATAGCTTGGATTTTATTTTAAATATAGGGAAAACATTTTTTTGTTTTTTTATCCGATTAGTCTATTAATCAAAAAAATAATCGGCCGATTAATCGATTATGAAAATAATCGTTAGTTGCAGCCCTAATATATACAGAGTATATATATATATATATATATATATATTTACATACACACACACAGTATCTCACAAAAGTGAGTACACTCCTCACATTTCTGTAACTATTTTATTAGATCTATTCATGGGACAACACTGAAGAAATGACACTTTGCTACAATGTAAAGTAGTGAGTGTACAGCCTGTATAACAGTGTAAATTTGCTGTCCCCTCAAAATAACTAAACATACAGCCATTAATGTCCAAACCATTGGCAACAAAAGTGAGTACACCCCTAAGTGGAAATGTCCAAATTGGGCCCAAAGTGTCAATATTGCTGGTGGATGTTAGAGACCTTGCGCTTCCCCACCTTCCGTTTGAGGATGCCCCACAGATGCTCAATAAGGTTTAGTTCTGGAGACATGTTTGGCCAGTCCATCACCTTTACCCTCAGCTTCTTTAGCAAGGCAGTGGTCGTCTTGGAGGTGTGTTTGGGGTCGTTATCATGTTGGAATACTTCCCTGCGGCACAGTTTCCAAAGGGAGGAGATCATGCGTTGCTTCAGTATGTCACAGTACATGTTGGCATTCATGGTTCCCTCAATAAACTGTAGCTCCCCAGTACCGGCAGCACTCATGCAGGCCCAGAGCATGACATTCCCACCACCATGCTTGACTGTAGGCAAGACACATTTGTCTTTGTACTCCTCACCTTGTTGCCGCCACACACGCTTGACACAATCTGAACCAAAAAAGTTTATCTTGGTCTCATCGGGCCACAGGACATGGTTCCAGTAATCCATGTCCTTGGTCTGCTTGTCTTCAGCAAACTGTTTGCAGGATTTCTTGTGCATCATCTTTTAAAGAGGCTTCCTTCTGGGACGACAGCCATGCAGACCAATTTGATGCAGTGTGCAGCGTATGGTCTGAGCACTGACAGGCTGACCCCCCCACCACTTCAACATCTGCAGCATTGCTGGCAGCACTCGTACGTCTATTTCCCAAAGACAACCTCTGGATATGACGCTGTGCACATGCACTCAACTTCTTTGGTTGACCATGGCGAGGCCTGTTCTGAGTGAAACCTGTCCAGTGAAACCGCTGTATGGTCTTGCCCACGGTGCTGCAGCACAGTTTCTGGGTCTTGGCAATCTTCTTATAGCCTAGGCCATCTTTATGTAGAGCAACAATTCTTTTTTTCAGATCCTCAGAGTTCTTTGCTATGAGGTGCCATGTTGAACTTCCAGTGACCAGTATGAGAGAGTGTGAGAGCAATAACACCAAATTTAACACACCTGCTCCCCATTCACACCTGAGACCTTGTTACACTAACGAGTCACATGACACAGGGAGGGAAAATGGCTAATTGGGCCCAATTTGGACATTTCCACATTTTCCATTGCCAACGGTTTAGACATTAATGTCTGTGTGTTGAGTTATTTTGAGGGGACAGCAAATTTACACTGTTATACAGGCTGTACACTCAATACTTTACATTGTAGCAAAGTGTCATTTCTTCAGTGTTGTCACATGAAAAGATATGATAAAATATTTACAAAAATGTGAGGGGTGTACTCACCTTTGTGAGATACTATATATATATATATATATATATATATATATATATATACACACACACACACATATATACTATATATATATATATATATATATATATATATATATATACACACACACACATATATACTATATATGTATATATATATATATATATATATATATAGTAACAATTTTGTTACACTTACTGATGATGATATAATTGTGACTATGGATGCTGACAGCCTCTATACTGTTATTCCCCATGTGGGGGGACTGGAGGCTGTCAGATCCATAGTCAACGGGTTATCATAATTAAACTGGCCCACCATTGGAATTCATACTAGAACTTATGGAACATTGTCTTACGAAAAACTATTTTTTAATTGCCTCTCAACTTACGAGAGTAGTAAGAAATAACTCTGAGCAAGAATTACGTGAATCTCAACTTGACTCCATGTGCCAAAAATTGGAAGCAAGAAAATATGACAAAAAGGACATTATCAGTGCCAGACAGGTATTGGAGGCCTCTAATCAAGAGACTCTCATCATGACAAAAAATACATCTATGACTACAGACCAACAATTAAATTTCATCACAACTTTCAGTCCCTTACACTCCACTATTCAAGAAGCTGTTCGCAGCAGATGGGACATCCTTGAAACTGACTAAAGCCTTGCCAAGTGGAAACAGAAACCAGCAAGACTGGTCTACAGACGAGCAAAAAACATCAGGGACCTGCTTGTAAAAATGGACCCGAAGGGTGGTCACCAGATGGATTCATGGTTACTGCCGAAAAGAAAGGCATGCTTTAGATGTGGTGAATGTGTCACCTGCAATTCCATGCAGACAGGAGACTCGTTCCAACACCCACACAAAAATAAACGTTATTCTATACAACATCGTCTTACGTGCAACAGCACTTTTGTCATCTATATACTAATTTGTCATATGTTCCTTGTTTTATGTGGGCAAAACGACCACCCCATTCAAGCATAGGATGGCCAACCACAGATTCTCGATCAGACAGGCACTAAAGAAAGGCAAATCCGACCTTCCAGTTGTACAGCACTTTGCCACACAGAAACACAATTTGTCAAGTTTGCGATGCATGATTATTTATCACCTTCTACCACAGAGAAGGGGGGGTTGACCGAGCCAGAATGTTACTACAATTGGAATCCAGATGGATTTATATGTTGGATACTGTGTCCCCAAAGGGACTGAATATTAAACTTGATTTTGGGCCTTTCATTGACTAAAAAACTGTGGACGCTCTCTTCAGTAATACTAAATACATACGTATGTATTTATTTATTATTCTTTCAGTACCAGGAGCAGGGGGGCCTTCACACATTTGCATAAATATGCATTTTAGATTTTTCTTCACTTTTTTCTATTCACATTTTGTAGCCCTCAATCTCATATTGGACGTTGCGCTAGGTGCTGCTGGACATCCACCACTCAATACATCAATGAGGATGACTTATTCAAACTAATGGCTGAACCCGCTATATGTGGGGCATGGAATGCCAATACATCTTATGTCTAAATTAGTGTTCATCGAATCCCGAGTATATATCATTTAGGTCTAAAGCATCCCTCTGTTTAACACATCATAAATACCAACTAATCCAGACCAAGGGCAGAACCCGTTATATGTGGGGCACGGATTACCCATATTTTCTATTTTCAAAATATTGGTTCATTGTTTTTCCAGTGTGTATCAGCCATGTTCAATGTCTCATTCTGTTTTTACACAGCGTCAATTACTTGCCACATCGACAGCCTCAACATAACAACAAAGGAGAAGATAATATATGTAGAATGGAACATTCCGCTATAGGTGGAGCACGATCTCTAACAATGTCTTTGAAGTGACATAGCAGTTCATGTAAAAGTATCTGTTTCATACCCCCATTGTTCTATGCATACAAAGGATGGCTCTCGATTGGCTTAAGATTTGTATCATTCATCTCCATTGGGCGTATACATCCATTCTCTCGATGTCCGACAAAGGCATCTGATTTGTGTGACGCATGCCCACAAGGCGGAGAGTAGTGAATGCCATGACGTATATGCTAATTAGCCACAAGTTTTCTACGCCGGAACAGGTTGCGATGTTTACATCTAAACACTCCAATCAACAACAAAGAGTACATGGTGAATGCCTCATGCAGCGCGAATACGACATACTGAACAGCTGAAAATAATTCCAATCACTGACAGGAGGGGCTATAAATTACGGCAGCATAGCAAGTTCTAACACACTTTCCTTGGGACATCACATAGCTGATGTGCCTTCTCTGAAGCACCACTTCTACTAACTTGGGACATTTGATAAAGATGCCAGTAACTTTTATAAGTCCAGTGAGTGCTGTCTTTTTTGGGATCTATATATATATATATATATATATACACATATATACATATATACACACACACATATATATATATATATATATATATATATATATATATATATATATACACACACATATATATATATATATATATAGACATATGTTTTTATGTGTTTATATGTGTATATATGCCTGTAAATCAGGTCGGATGATAGGAGTAAGTACTTCCAAAAACCAAAACAGCTCCAGATCCAATTGATAATTTTCCGCTGTTTATTACCCAATTTAACAGCAATCATCAACTAATTAAGAATGTTTTAAATAAACATTGGAAAATCTTGAATAGGACCCGATCTTAGGTAGCCTGATAGGTAATACACCAAAGATTGTTTATAAAAGGGCACCTAATCTTAAAACGATCTTGGCCCCCCGCAAGATCGTTAGGAACAAGAAGAATGTCACTTTTGCCATTCCTAGGTTTGGATGCCCACTGAACACTAATGGTAGTTTTAAATGTAATATCAATAGATGTAAACTATGTGACCATCTTTTACACAGAAAGAGTTTCTCTTCGACAGTTACAAGTTGCCAATATTCTATTATAGGCCATATATCATGTTCCTCTAAATATGTGGTCTACCTTTTGACCTGTTTGTGTGGGATACAATATATTGGGCGTACCTGTAGAAGATTGAGCATTAGATGGTCCGAACACCAACTTAATATTAAGAAGAATTTTAAAAATCATAGTGTTCCAAGACACTGCAATCTTAAACATCCTGGGAGACTCAACTGCTACACCATATTACCAATAGAATTTGTTCCTAAATCTCATCTTTACAATCGGTTCTTTAGGTTACGCCAGAGAGAGACCTATTGGATTCACATGCTTAAAAGCATGCATCCCAATGGACTCAATCTTAACATAGATTTAGCAGCTTTTATTTAAAAATTCTATTTAGCATTCTGAAGTGTTTTTTTAGGGACTCCGATCCGTCTTATTCTCTGATATTAACTGGCCATAGCTCTATCTGATGGGGCTGATTATATGACTTATTTAGATAGGGTCCCTTAGAGCGTTACAATCTAATATGTATGTGTATATATATATATATATATATATATATATATATATATATACACACACACATATACTTACGTGTGTATATGTATATATGTGTATATACTTCACTCTACCACTTGTATGGCATGTTAATATTATATGAATTTATTTATTTATGAATATTCCACCATTATGCTTTATATATATTTGTTCTAGATATTTATCTAATTGGGTACCCCTAGAATAGTTGTACATTTCAGCTCCAGTTTTTACATTTATTTTATCTGATAAACGATATGATCTTAATATGGAGGTTGCGCTAACCCGATACACGTTAACTTCAATTGCACTCAAGTGATCGCGTTTACTTTCAATTTGTAATACAAGAGGAAAACCTTATGCATGTAAACAGCCGCGATAAACCCCTTATCGCTCACATGTAACTGTTAACACTTGTATTCTGGCCCTATATTGTTTACAACATTGTTTATGTTACACTTTTTGTCGTACATTTCTCACGTGTTATTTTACATACATAAAATAATGGTATAGTTTGAATCTGCAGGGTCTGCTGAAAAAAAGCAATATATAATATGTGTGGGTTTCTCACTGAAAAAAATGTCCTACAGTAAGGGTTAAAGGCAAGCAGCATCTAAAAACTCCACAACAGTTCAGCACATGGGTGGAAATTGCTCAGTAGTTAAAGGGACATAAAGCAGGTTGAGATCTGTGCATATCCTAAAAGGGCTATTTAATTAAAAATAGTTTGCATTAAAAAATTGTTTAAAAATTGCTGGCAAGTATTTTTTAAAAAATTAAAAAATAAGCACAATGATATACATACTAAGCTGCTTGGAGCAGCCCCCCCCCCCCACCTATCAGTGTTGAGACACAGGCATTGTATTTCAACTGAGTTCACTGCTCCAGCAGATAATCCCTATTCACTTTTGCATTCTACCAAAACAACAATAGATATAGATACAGCCATAAAAAGGAATTGTGTAGGGGGAGTTAGAGCTTTACAATTCAGAAACTAAAAAGAAAGGGTTAATGGTGAGGCACTGCAGTATACATTTGCAGGTAAAGTAATTAAAGTACATATGATTATATTTTGTGTCTATCCCAACCTGTTATATGTGTTTAAAGTTTTTTTTTAAATAAATGTATAGTTTTGCTTATTTTTAAATAACATTGCTCTGATTTTCAGACTCCTAACCAAGCCCCAAAGTTTTATGTGAATACTGTCAGCTACCTTCTCCAGCTTGCTGCTGTTTGTGTAAAGGGTCTTTTCATATGCAAAAGAAGGGGGAGGGGGAGTGTCTTATTTGCCCCTTGCAGTGGGCTTTCCAGCTACCTTTTCAACAGAGCCAAACTGACAGCTTCTAAGTAAGTTTTTAAACAGTTTTATACTGGATTTTTATATCAGTATCTGTGCATCTTATTCTTTATAGTAGTGTCTATTACATGCAGTTATATGAAAATGAGTGTATACTGTCCCTTTAAGGTGTTAAGGCTTTTTGCTTTTTTGTTGACTACAATTTTTTAGCATGGCTTTTTTTCCCCTTGTTGTGACATTTTGTTCTTAGATTAACGATAGAACTGACAGACTTGATAAATAATATATAGCGCAATAAAAGAGGAAATCAGTTTCCTTTTGCTAGGAAAAGCCAAGAGAGGGAAAGATTGCTCACAAGAAGTGTCGCCTGGTTGAACAGTCAGCAGCCTGATGGTACGAAGGCTTTAAATTATGTCAGTGGCATTTTACAACTACATTAATGCCTCATTGTCAGCCAGGACTCTGGTCTCCCTGCGGAAACTTAGATCTTATTTCCATCTCAGTGGGGTTTAAATCTTGCAAAAACAAATGTAAAACAAAAGGGGAGGACTGAGAACTTTATAGTAAGACTTGCAGCGGCGCATAACTGTGATTTGACAAGGCGCTCTTTTACAATGAGATTTCACCCTACATGTTATATACAGATCCCAGTTTGCACATTATAGCAAGATTCAGTTTGATCTAATGCCTTTGAATGCACTTTATATGCAGTCTCAGACAAAAAAGTGAATGGTATTTGATGAGGATATCCCAATGGAATCACTTATTATATATGACACTGCCAATAACAAGATATATGACATTACTAATCAGTATAATGACAGCACTGGTCACAAGATAAATGACATCACATAATATATATGACATCACAATTCCACATATGACATCGCTGATTACATGATGTATGGCATGACAATATATATGACACCATCAATCAACATATGGTATCACTGATCACAATATAAATGAATAATCAATATATGACATCACAGATGAGTTCACATATGAAATCAAGGAGGGAGACTAAATTTAAAAAAAAATAATAATGTATTTTTATAGCAGTTTGAAAAGCCCCTAGAATCTCTTCTCTCTGGAATCTCCCACTCAGGGCCGTCTTTAATATTGACTGGACCCTGGGCAAAAATGTTCTTGGGCCCCCCCCCCCCACCCCATGCAATTTCGCTCTCCACCCCAACATCCCAAAAAACAACTAAATCAATTTATTTTATAATTGTTTTCAAAAAATTTAGCCCAGCAGTGGATCATCCACTGCTGGGCTAATCATTTTAAAAAAAATGAAATAAATTGCAATATGTGAAACTGGACCTAAGCAGTACTAATAAGTAAATAAATATATAAATTCCTCCACTGTGGATTCATTTAATATTCTATTGAATGTGATTCTGGTGAGAGGTTAGCTGGTTAAAGAGATTTAGGGCAGCTAACA
The DNA here is from genome assembly GCF_027579735.1 of Bombina bombina. Lineage (NCBI taxonomy): Eukaryota > Metazoa > Chordata > Amphibia > Anura > Bombinatoridae > Bombina > Bombina bombina. The sequence continues at coordinate 258,408,665 of NC_069505.1, forward strand.
GGAGCAAAGCAAGGTAAAGACTGAGGAGGAAGCATGGAGGTGCAGACAAATATAAGTTTACTGACTGGAACAGCAGAACTACTATGGGAAGCTGTAAAATCTGAGACAGAGAGAAAATAAAAACTATAAAAATAAACCTTACATTAATGTATGAAGTATCAGCATGACACTATTACATCAGCCACATTAGCCACAGCAGCACATGTCGCTTCTTTGCTAGGAACAAGTTCCCTCTCACCCTGCACTAGACAATGCTGCATGGGAAGGGGCGTGTGTGCACTCACTTATTCTTCCCACTAACACCTTTCTACAAAGCACTGTTCCCCTAACAAACTTCAGATAGTTGATCTTAGGGCCACAGCAGAAAGAGTAGGGCTAAGGGGACCAGCAAACTGGATGCTGCCTGACAAAGGCTGCATGGATACAGTGTGAGATGAGTCATACAGCCTCAAGACTGAAGAGAGCAGTGTGTGCAGCTGCACAGATGCTCAAATCCTCACGTCCTTGCCGCTCCAGCTTTCTGCTGCATGCGCCTACAGTCAGCCCTACCCAGAAACAATCCCCACAACCAGAGCAGTTACCTGGTAACAGTGGTAACCCCAGTAGGACCTTTTCTGATGCAGTGGGAATGGCTGGATGCCGAGTTAGGGCTTTGCATTCAGTGCTGCACAGTGCACATCTAAAACAGCACATGGCAATAGCTTGGCATGTCACATGACACCGGCACGGTCTGGTACTTTTGACTGTGACAGTATTAGGACTGAATGTGTGTGTTCCCCATGTCACATCAGCAGTCTGGTATGAACCATAAAAAAAAATAAAAAAAAAATAATTATTTTTTTTTAGGACTCTTGGGCCCCTCAACAGAGACTGGGCCCTGGGCAGCTGCCCCTTTTGCCCTGTGTTAAAGACGGTCCTGCTCCCACTACCAATATTGTTTACACACAGTGCAATAAATTAGTATGTGTGTGTGTTATATTATTATAATGTGTATATATGTAGTTATATTATTATAATGTGTGTGTTATATTATTATGTGCGTTTTATATTATTATAACATATGTATATGTGTGTTATATTATTATAACATATGTATATGTGTGTTATATTATTATAATGTGTATATGTGTGTGTTATATTATTATACTGTGTGTATGTGTGTGTGTTATATTATTATGTGTGTGTGTGTGTTATATTATTATGTGTGTATATGTATGTTATATAATAATGTGTGTATATGTAGGTTATATAATAATGTGTGTATATGTGGTTATATTATTATAATGTGAATATGTGTGTGTGTGTTATCCTATAATATAAAAGGCCAAGTGTGTTTGTCCGAAGCTGTCATGCGCAGTAGAGACAGCACGAGGACAAACACACCTGGCCTTAGAGTTTACCTGATCTGCTGCGGCACGGTGACGGTGGGCGTAAGTGGGCGTAGCCAGACGTGAGCGGGGTGTGAGCAGGCGTGGACGGGCGTGAGCGGGTGCGTGGTGGGGCCGGGCGCGCGCGCGAGAGAGAGAGATAGAGGGGAAGGTGATAGAAAGAGAGGGGGAGAGAGCAAAAAAAAGATGGGAAAGAGCTAAAGAGAGGGTAAGAGAGAGCAAAAGAGAGGGGAAAGAGCAAAAAAAAGGGGGGAGAGAGCAAATTAGAGGGGAAAGAGCAAAAGAGAGGGGAAAGAGCAAAAGAGAGGGAAGAGAGAGGGGGAGAGAGAGAGAGCGGGAGAGAGAGAGCAAAATAGAGGGGGAGAGAGAGAGGGGGTAAGAGAGGGGGGAGAGAGAGCAATAGAGAGGAGAAGAGACAGCAAAAGAGGGTGGAGAGGGGAGAGAGAGCAAAAGAGAGGGATGGAGAGAGAGAGCAAAAGAGAGGGATGGAGAGAAAGAGCAAAATAGAGGAATGGAGAGATAGAGCGCAAAAGAGAGGGGGAGAGAGAGCGCGAGAGAGAGCGCAAAAGAGAGGGGGAGAGCGCACAAAAGAGAGGGGGAGAGAGAGCGCAATAGAGAGGGGGAGAGAGAGAGCGCAAAAGAGAGGGTAGAGAGAGAGCGCAAAAGAGAGGGGGGAGAGAGAGAGCGCAAAAGAGAGGGGGGAGAGAGAGAGAGCAAAAGAGAGGGGAGAGAGAGCAAAAGAGAGGGGAGAGAGAGAGAGCAAAAGAGAGGGGAGAGAGAGCGCAAAAGAGAGGGGGGAGAGAGCACAAAAGAGAGAGGGGAGAGAGAGAGTGCAAAAGAGAGGGGGAGAGAGCGCAAAAGAGAGGGAGAGAGGGAGTGCAAAAGAGAGGGGGAGAGAGCGCATATGTGTGTGTTATATTATTATACTGTGTGTATGTGTGTGTGTGTTATATTATTATAATGTGTGTATGTGTGTGTGTGTGTGTTATATTATTATACTGTGTGTATGTGCGTGTGTTATATTATTATAATGTGAATATGTGTGTGTTATATTATTATACTGTGTGTATATGTGTGTGTGTTATATTATTATAATGTGTGTATGTGTGTGTGTTATATTATTGTACTGTGTGTATGTGTGTGTGTTATATTATTATAATGTGTGTATGTTATATTATTATAATGTGTATATGTGTGTGTGTTATATTATTATAATGTGAATATGTGTGTGTTATATTATTATACTGTGTGTATATGTGTGTGTGTTATATTATTATAATGTGTGTATGTGTTATATTATTGTACTGTGTGTATGTGTGTGTGTTATATTATTATAATGTGTGTATGTTATATTATTATAATGTGTATATGTGTGTGTGTTATATTATTATACTGTGTGTATGTGTGTGTGTGTGTTATATTATTATAATGTGTGTGTGTTATATTATTATACTGTGTGTATGTGTGTGTGTTATATTATTATACTGTGTGTATGTGTGTGTGTGTTATATTATTATAATGTGTATATGTGTGTGTGTGTGTGTTATATTATTATACTGTGTGTATGTGTGTGTTATATTATTATACTGTGTGTATGTGTGTGTTATATTATTATACTGTGTGTATGTGTGTTATATTATTATACTGTGTGTATGTGTGTTATATTATTATACTGTGTGTATGTGTGTGTGTTATATTATTATAATGTGTGTATGTGTGTGTGTTATATTATTATAATGTGTATATGTGTGTTATATTATTATACTGTGTGTATGTGTGTGTGTTATATTATTATACTGTGTGTATGTGTGTGTTATATTATTATACTGTGTGTATGTGTGTGTGTGTTATATTATTATAATGTGTGTATGTGTGTTATATTATTATACTGTGTGTATATGTGTGTTATATTATTATAATGTGTGTACATGTGTGCGAGTGTGTTATATTTTTTATCATGTGTGTATGTTATATTATTATGTGTGTATATGTGTGTGTTATATTATTATACTGTGTGTATATGTGTGTGTGTTGTACTCCGCTTTGTTTATAGCGCTGCGGAATCTGTTGGCGCTCTACAAATAACCTATAATAATAATAATAATAATATTATGTGTGTGTGTTATATTATGATAATGTGTGTATATGTGTGTTATATTATTGTAATGTGTATATGTGTGTGTGTTATATTATTATACTGTGTGTATATGTGTGTGTGTGTTATATTATTATACTGTGTGTATATGTGTGTGTGTGTGTTATATTATTATACTGTGTGTATGTGTGTGTGATATATTATTATGTGTGTGTGTGTGTTATATTATTATGTGTGTATATGTATGTTCTATAATAATGTTTGTATATGTAGGTTATATTATTATAATGTGAATATGTGTGTGTGTTATCCTATAATATAAAAGGCCAAGTGTGTTTGTCTGAAGCTGTCATGCGCAGTAGAGACAGCACGAGGACAAACACACCTGGCCTTAGAGTCTACCTGATCTGCTGCGGAACGGTGACGGTGGGCTTAAGTGTGCATAGCCAGACGTGAGCGGGGTGTGAGCAGGCATGGACGGGCGTGAGCGGGTGCGTGGCTGGGCTTGACGGGGCCGGGCGCGCCTGCGAGAGAGAGAGAGAGGGGAAGGCGATAGAAAGAGAGGGGGAAAGAGCAAAAGAGATGGGAAAGAGCTAAAAAGAGGGTAAGAGAGGGTAAGAGAGAGCAAAAAAGAGGGGAAAGAGCAAAAAAGAGGGGGCAGAGAGCAAAAGAGAGGGGAGAGAGAGAGAGCAAAAGAGATGGGAAAGAGCTAAAGAGAGGGTAAGAGAGAGCAAAAAAGAGGGGAAAGAGCAAAAAAGAGGGGGGAGAGAGCAAATTAGAGGGGAAAGAGCAAAAGAGAGGGGAAAGAGCAAAAGAGAGGGAAGAGAGAGGGGGAGAGAGAGAGCAGGAGAGACAGAGCAAAAGAGAGGGGGAGAGAGAAAATAAGAGGGGGAAAGAGAGAGAGCAAAAGAGAGGGGAAGAGAGAGAGGGGGTAAGAGAGGGGGGAGAGAGAGCAATAGAGAGTGAGCAAAAGGAGGGGGGAGAGGGGAGAGAGAGCAAAAGAGAGGGATGGAGAGAGAGAGCAAAAGAGAGGGATGGAGAGAAAGAGCAAAAGAGAGGGATGGAGAGATAGAGCGCAAAAGAGAGGGGGAGAGAGAGAGCGAGAGAGAGCGCAAAAGAGAGGGGGAGAGCGCACAAAAGAGAGGGGGAGAGAGAGAGCGCAATAGAGAGGGGGAGAGAGAGAGCGCAAAAGAGAGAGGGGGAGAGAGAGCACAAAAGAGAGGGTAGAGAGAAAGCGCAAAAACATAATTTATGTAAGAACTTACCTGATAAATTCATTTCTTTCATATTAACAAGAGTCCATGAGCTAGTGACGTATGGGATATACATTCCTACCAGGAGGGGCAAAGTTTCCCAAACCTTAAAATGCCTATAAATACACCCCTCACCACACCCACAAATCAGTTTAACGAATAGCCAAGAAGTGGGGTGATAAGAAAAAAAGTGCGAAGCATATAAAATAAGGAATTGGAATAATTGTGCTTTATACAAAAAAATCATAACCACCACAAAAAAGGGTGGGCCTCATGGACTCTTGTTAATATGAAAGAAATGAATTTATCAGGTAAGTTCTTACATAAATTATGTTTTCTTTCATGTAATTAACAAGAGTCCATGAGCTAGTGACGTATGGGATAATGACTACCCAAGATGTGGATCTTTCCACACAAGAGTCACTAGAGAGGGAGGGATAAAATAAAGACAGCCAATTCCTGCTGAAAATAATCCACACCCAAAATAAAGTTTAACAAAAAACATAAGCAGAAGATTCAAACTGAAACCGCTGCCTGAAGAACTTTTCTACCAAAAACTGCTTCAGAAGAAGAAAATACATCAAAATGGTAGAATTTAGTAAAAGTATGCAAAGAGGACCAAGTTGCTGCTTTGCAGATCTGGTCAACCGAAGCTTCATTCCTAAACGCCCAGGAAGTAGAAACTGACCTAGTAGAATGAGCTGTAATTCTTTGAGGCGGAATTTTACCCGACTCAACATAGGCAAGATGAATTAAAGATTTCAACCAAGATGCCAAAGAAATGGCAGAAGCTTTCTGGCCTTTCCTAGAACCGGAAAAGATAACAAATAGACTAGAAGTCTTACGGAAAGATTTCGTAGCTTCAACATAATATTTCAAAGCTCTAACAACATCCAAAGAATGCAATGATTTCTCCTTAGAATTCTTAGGATTAGGACATAATGAAGGAACCACAATTTCTCTACTAATGTTGTTGGAATTCACAACTTTAGGTAAAAATTCAAAAGAAGTTCGCAACACCGCCTTATCCTGATGAAAAATCAGAAAAGGAGACTCACACGAAAGAGCAGATAATTCAGAAACTCTTCTAGCAGAAGAGATGGCCAAAAGGAACAAAACTTTCCAAGAAAGTAATTTAATGTCCAATGAATGCATAGGTTCAAACGGAGGAGCTTGAAGAGCTCCCAAAACCAAATTCAAACTCCATGGAGGAGAAATTGACTTAATGACAGGTTTTATACGAACCAAAGCTTGTACAAAACAATGAATATCAGGAAGAATAGCAATCTTTCTGTGAAAAAGAACAGAAAGAGCGGAGATTTGTCCTTTCAAAGAACTCGCGGACAAACCCTTATCTAAACCATCCTGAAGAAACTGTAAAATTCTCGGTATTCTAAAAGAATGCCAAGAAAAATGATGAGAAAGACACCAAGAAATATAAGTCTTCCAGACTCTATAATATATCTCTCGAGATACAGATTTACGAGCCTGTAACATAGTATTAATCACGGAGTCAGAGAAACCTCTATGACCAAGAATCAAGCGTTCAATTTCCATACCTTTAAATTTAAGGATTTCAGATCCGGATGGAAAAAAGGACCTTGAGACAGAAGGTCTGGTCTTAACGGAAGAGTCCATGGTTGGCAAGATGCCATCCGGACAAGATCCGCATACCAAAACCTGTGAGGCCATGCCGGAGCTATTAGCAGAACAAACGAGCATTCCCTCAGAATCTTGGAGATTACTCTTGGAAGAAGAACTAGAGGCGGAAAGATATAGGCAGGATGATACTTCCAAGGAAGTGATAATGCATCCACTGCCTCCGCCTGAGGATCCCGGGATCTGGACAGATACCTGGGAAGTTTCTTGTTTAGATGAGAGGCCATCAGATCTATCTCTGGGAGCCCCCACATTTGAACAATCTGAAGAAATACCTCTGGGTGAAGAGACCATTCGCCCGGATGCAACGTTTGGCGACTGAGATAATCCGCTTCCCAATTGTCTACACCTGGGATATGAACCGCAGAGATTAGACAGGAGCTGGATTCCGCCCAAACCAAAATTCGAGATACTTCTTTCATAGCCAGAGGACTGTGAGTCCCTCCTTGATGATTGATGTATGCCACAGTTGTGACATTGTCTGTCTGAAAACAAATGAACGATTCTCTCTTCAGAAGAGGCCAAAACTGAAGAGCTCTGAAAACTGCACGGAGTTCCAAGATATTGATCGGTAATCTCACCTCCTGAGATTCCCAAACTCCTTGTGCCGTCAGAGATCCCCACACAGCTCCCCAACCTGTGAGACTTGCATCTGTTGAAATTACAGTCCAGGTCGGAAGAACAAAAGAAGCCCCCTGAATTAAACGATGGTGATCTGTCCACCACGTCAGAGAGTGCCGAACAATCGGTTTTAAAGATATTAATTGATATATCTTCGTGTAATCCCTGCACCATAGGTTCAGCATACAGAGCTGAAGAGGTCGCATGTGAAAACGAGCAAAGGGGATCGCGTCCGATGCAGCAGTCATAAGACCTAGAATTTCCATGCATAAGGCTACCGAAGGGAATGATTGAGACTGAAGGTTTCGACAGGCTGTAATCAATTTTAGACGTCTCTTGTCTGTTAAAGACAAAGTCATGGACACTGAATCTATCTGGAAACCCAGAAAGGTTACCCTTGTTTGAGGAATCAAAGAACTTTTTGGTAAATTGATCCTCCAACCATGATCTTGAAGAAACAACACAAGTCGATTCGTATGAGACTCTGCTAAATGTAAAGACGGAGCAAGTACCAAGATATCGTCCAAATAAGGAAATACCACAATACCCTGTTCTCTGATTACAGACAGAAGGGCACCGAGAATCTTTGTGAAAATTCTTGGAGCTGTAGCAAGGCCAAACGGTAGAGCCACAAATTGGTAATGCTTGTCTAGAAAAGAGAATCTCAGGAACTGATAATGATCTGGATGAATCGGAATATGCAGATATGCATCCTGTAAATCTATTGTGGACATATAATTCCCTTGCTGAACAAAAGGCAATATAGTCCTTACAGTTACCATCTTGAACGTTGGTATCCTTACATAACGATTCAATAATTTTAGATCCAGAACTGGTCTGAAGGAATTCTCCTTCTTTGGTACAATGAAGAGATTTGAATAAAACCCCATCCCCTGTTCCGGAACTGGAACTGGCATAATTACTCCAGCCAACTCTAGATCTGAAACACAATTCAGAAATGCTTGAGCTTTCACTGGATTTACTGGGACATGGGAAAGAAAAAATCTCTTTGCAGGAGGTCTCATCTTGAAACCAATTCTGTACCCTTCTGAAACAATGTTCTGAATCCAAAGATTGTGAACAGAACTGATCCAAATTTCTTTGAAAAAACGTAACCTGCCCCCTACCAGCTGAACTGGAATGAGGGCCGTACCTTCATGTGAACTTAGAAGCAGGCTTTGCCTTTCTAGCAGGCTTGGATTTATTCCAGACTGGGGATGGTTTCCAAACTGAAACTGCTCCTGAGGACGAAGGATCAGGCTTTTGTTCTTTGTTGAAACGAAAGGAACGAAAACGATTGTTAGCCCTGTTTTTACCTTTAGACTTTTTATCCTGTGGTAAAAAAGTTCCTTTCCCACCAGTAACAGTTGAAATAATAGAATCCAACTGAGAACCAAATAATTTGTTTCCCTGGAAAGAAATGGAAAGTAGAGTTGATTTAGAAGCCATATCAGCATTCCAAGTCTTAAGCCATAAAGCTCTTCTGGCTAAGATAGCCAGAGACATAAATCTAACATCAACTCTAATAATATAAAAAATGGCATCACAGATGAAATTATTAGCATGCTGGAGAAGAATAATAATATCATGAGAATCACGATTTGTTACTTGTTGCGCTAGAGTTTCCAACCAAAAAGTTGAAGCTGCAGCAACATCAGCCAATGATATAGCAGGTCTAAGAAGATTACCTGAACATAGATAAGCTTTTCTTAGAAAAGATTCAATTTTTCTATCTAAAGGATCCTTAAACGAGGTACCATCTGATGTAGGAATGGTAGTACGTTTAGCAAGGGTAGAAATAGCCCCATCAACTTTAGGGATTTTGTCCCAAAATTCTAATCTGTCAGGCGGAACAGGATATAATTGCTTAAAACGTTTAGAAGGAGTAAATGAATTACCCAATCTATCCCATTCCTTAGCAATTACTGCAGAAATAGCATTAGGAACAGGAAAGACTTCTGGAATAACCGCAGGAGCTTTAAAAACCTTATCCAAACGTATAGAATTAGTATCAAGAGGACTAGAATCCTCTATTTCTAAAGCACTTAGTACTTCTTTAAGTAAAGAGCGAATAAATTCCATCTTAAATAAATATGAAGATTTATCAGCATCAATCTCTGAGACAGAATCCTCTGAACCAGAAGAGTCCAAAGAATCAGAATGATGGTGTTCATTTAAAAATTCATCTGTAGAGAGAGAAGATTTAAAAGACTTTTTACGTTTACTAGAAGGAGAAATAACAGACAAAGCCTTCTTTATGGATTCAGAAACAAAATCTCTTATGTTATCAGGAACATTCTGCACCTTAGATGTTGATGGAACTGCAACAGGCAATGGTACATCACTAAAGGAAATATTATCTGCATTAACAAGTTTGTCATGACATTTAATACAAACAACAGCTGGAGGAATAGCTACCAAAAGTTTACAGCAGATACACTTAGCTTTGGTAGATCCAGCAGGCAGAGGTTTTCCTGTAGTATCTTCTGGCTCAGATGCAACGTGAGACATCTTGCAATATGTAAGAGAAAAAACAACATATAAAGCAAAATAGATCAAATTCCTTATAAGACAGTTTCAGGAATGGGAAAAAAATGCCAAACATCAAGCTTCTAGCAACCAGAAGCAAATGAAAAATGAGACTGAAATAATGTGGAGACAAAAGCGACGCCCATATTTTTTGGCGCCAAATAAGACGCCCACATTATTTGGCGCCTAAATGCTTTTGGCGCCAAAAATGACGCCACATCCGGAACGCCGACATTTTTGGCGCAAAATAACGTCAAAAAAATGACGCAACTTCCGGCGACACGTATGACGCCGGAAACGGAAATGAATTTTTGCGCCAAAAAAGTCCGCGCCAAGAATGACGCAATAAAATGAAGCATTTTCAGCCCCCGCGAGCCTAACAGCCCACAGGGAAAAAGTCAAATTTTTGAGGTAAGAAAAATATGATAATTAAAGCATAATCCCAAATATGAAACTGACTGTCTGGAAATAAGGAAAGTTGAACATTCTGAGTCAAGGCAAATAAATGTTTGAATACATATATTTAGAACTTTATATAAAAGTGCCCAACCATAGCTTAGAGTGTCACAGAAAATAAGACTTACTTACCCCAGGACACTCATCTACATGTTTGTAGAAAGCCACACCAGTACTGAAACGAGAATCAGTAGAGGAAATGGTAAATATAAGAGTATATCGTCGATCTGAAAAGGGAGGTAAGAGATGAATCTCTACGACCGATAACAGAGAACCTTATGAAATAGACCCCGTAGAAGGAGATCACTGCATTCAATAGGCAATACTCTCCTCACATCCCTCTGACATTCACTGCACGCTGAGAGGAAAACCGGGCTCCAACTTGCTGCGGAGCGCATATCAACGTAGAATCTAGCACAAACTTACTTCACCACCTCCCTTGGAGGCAAAGTTTGTAAAACTGATTTGTGGGTGTGGTGAGGGGTGTATTTATAGGCATTTTAAGGTTTGGGAAACTTTGCCCCTCCTGGTAGGAATGTATATCCCATACGTCACTAGCTCATGGACTCTTGTTAATTACATGAAAGAAAGAGAGGGTAGAGAGAGAGCCCAAAAGAGAGGGCAGATAGATAGAGCGCAAAAGAGAGGGGAGAGAGAGAGAGCAAAAGAGAGGGGGAGAGAGAGAGCACAGAAGACAGGGGGAGAGAGCGCAAAAGAGAGGGGGGAGAGAGCACAAAAGAGAGGGGAGAGAGAGCGCAAAAGAGAGGGGGAGAGAGCGCAAAAGAGAGGGGGAGAGAGAGCAAAAGAGAGGGGGAGAGAGAGAGCACAGAAGACAGGGGGAGAGGGCGCAAAAGAGAGGGGGGAGAGAGCACAAAAGAGAGAGGGGAGAGAGAGTGCAAAAGAGAGGGGGAGAGAGCGCAAAAGAGAGGGGGAGAGAGCGCAAAAGAGAGGGGGAGAGAGCGCAAAAGAGAGGGAGAGAGAGAGTGCAAAAGACAGGGGGAGAGAGCGCATATGTGTGTGTTATATTATTATACTGTGTGTATATGTGTTATATTATTATACTGTGTGTATATGTGTGTGTGTTATATTATTATAATGTGTGTATGTGTGTGTGTTATATTATTGTACTGTGTGTATGTGTGTGTGTTATATTATTATGTGTGTGTGTTATATTATTATAATGTGTGTATATGTGTGTGTGTTATATTATTATAATGTGTATATGTGTGTGTGTTATAGTATTATACTGTGTTTATGTTATATTATTATACTGTGTGTATTATATTATTATACTGTGTGTATGTGTGTGTGTGTTATATTATTATAATGTGTATATGTGTGAGTGTTATATTATTATACTGTGTGTGTGTGTGTGTTATATTATTATACTGTGTGTGTGTGTGTTATATTATTATACTATGTGTATGTGTGTGTTATATTATTATACTGTGTGTATATGTGTGTGTGTTATATTATTATACTGTGTGTATATGTGTGTGTGTTATATTATTATAATGTGTGTATGTGTGTGTGTTATATTATTGTACTGTGTGTATGTGTGTGTGTTATATTATTATGTGTGTGTGTTATATTATTATAATGTGTGTATATGTGTGTGTGTTATATTATTATAATGTGTATATGTGTGTGTGTTATAGTATTATACTGTGTTTATGTTATATTATTATACTGTGTGTATTATATTATTATACTGTGTGTATGTGTGTGTGTGTTATATTATTATAATGTGTATATGTGTGTGTGTTTTATTATTATACTGTGTGTGTTATATTATTATACTGTGTGTATGTGTGTGTTATATTATTATACTATGTGTATGTGTGTGTTATATTATTATACTGTGTGTATGTGTGTGTGTTTTATATTATTATAATGTGTGTATGTGTGTGTGTTATATTATTATAATGTGTGTATGTGTGTGTTATATTATTATAATGTGTATATGTGTGTTATATTATTATACTGTGTGTATGTGTGTGTGTTATATTATTATACTGTGTGTATATGTGTGTGTTATATTATTATACTGTGTTTATGTGTGTGTTATATTATTATACTGTGTGTATTATATTATACTGTGTGTATGTGTGTGTTATATTATTATACTGTGTGTATGTGTGTGTGTTATATTATTATACTGTGTGTATGTGTGTGTTATATTATTATACTGTGTGTATGTGTGTTATATTATTATACTGTGTGTATGTGTGTGTTATATTATTATACTGTGTGTATGTGTGTGTGTGTGTGTTACATTATTATACTGTGTGTATGTGTATGTGTGTTATATTATTATACTGTGTGTATGTGTGTGTGTGTGCTATATTATTATACTGTGTGTATGTGTGTGTGTGTTATATTATTATACTGTGTGTATGTGTGTGTGTGTTATATTATTATACTGTGTGTGTGTTATATTATTATAATGTGTGTATATGTGTGCGAGTGTGTTATATTTTTATCATGTGTGTATGTTATATTATTATACTGTGTGTATGTGTGTTATATTATTATACTGTGTGTATGTGTGTGTTATATTATTATACTGTGTGTATGTGTGTGTGTGTGTGTGTTACATTATTATACTGTGTGTATGTGTATGTGTGTTATATTATTATACTGTGTGTATGTGTGTGTGTGTGCTATATTATTATACTGTGTGTATGTGTGTGTGTGTTATATTATTATACTGTGTGTATGTGTGTGTGTGTTATATTATTATATTGTGTGTATATGTGTGCGAGTGTGTTATATTTTTATCATGTGTGTATGTTATATTATTATGTGTGTATGTTATATTATTATGTGTGTATATGTGTGTGTTATATTATTATAATGTGTGTATATGTGTGTGTTATATTATTATGTGTATATGTGTGTGTGCTATATTATTATGTGTATATGGGTGTATGCTATATTATTATGTGTATGTGTGTGTGTGCTATATTATTATGTGTATGTGTGTGTGCTATATTATTATGTGTATGTGTGTGTGCTATATTATTATGTGTATATGGGTGTGTGCTATATTATTATGTGTATATGTGTGTGTGCTATATTATTATGTGTATGTGTGTGTGCTATATTATTATGTGTATATGGGTGTGTGCTATATTATGTGTATATGGGTGTGTGCTATATTATTATGTGTATATGTGTGTGTGCTATATTATTATGTGTATATGTGTGTGTGCTATATTATTATGTGTATATGTGTGTGTGTGCTATATTATTATATGGGTGTGTAAAGATGTGTGTGATTGTGAATTATATTTTTATAACGTGTGGCTGTGTGTGTGGTGTTTTATCTTGTTGGCATCCATAACCCATGCTCCTATGAATTCAGATCACTCCATTGAAAATATAAAAATATATCTGTCACTAATTAAGTAAATGTTTTATTTAGATGTGGCAACTTGCCCCTGTCGGCCGTGCAGTATATCAGAACTTTGTGCAGCCACAGAAATCTGCAGCACTTTTTATATTGCAGACAGTCATGTGCCGACACAAGAGGCCATTCTCAAAATGACACTGGCAGTAGGGAATCATTAAAAAAAACAATTCGGTAGAGAGGAACTTTTAATGAAAAAAATAAACTGTAAATTTTATAGTACATACTACCAAGTATTTTGTTTATAGAGAGATACGTTTTGGACACAATTTGAGCTTGCCTTGGTAACAGTTTTTGGATTGCACAGACATTCCTGAGATCAGGAATTTAGCTCACAGAGAGTAAATTGTGACATTGCTTCTATGCTTAGACTCATAGGAAAATTATCCCCGGTTGACACAAGGAAGCACAATTTTATATAGATACTGATGGGTTTGTTGTGGAACAGAGTTTACACAGAAGCAAAGGAAATGTACAAACAAGGAATACAACATAAATAGGTTCTGATGATATCTATCTGGGATGCAACGCATTTTACACTTTTGCTGCTATTTCTGGCCTGTCTAATATAAACACACATGGAACTCATGTCTTGTTCTGGCTGTAACCTGGCTGTAAGCTGTAGCTGTCTCCAGTGTTGCCAGGAATGCCAGCAGTAGCCCGCTTGTGGCCGAGCTGGCTCTGAAGTTGGTCATGCCCCTATCTTATGATTCAAGCACCGACAATGCAGCACTTAACAAGAACACAACCCAAAACGCACAGAAAACAAAGGCAGCTCTGTGAAGGTTCTGTCAGCAAGGTGAGGAGCTCTGCAAGAAGGGTTCAGCCAAGCTCACTGAACATTGTTCCTGCTGGCCATGTCGGAGGCCTCGGCAGCTAGGGAACGTTAACTCTTTATGTGCAGCCAGAGAAGAGAATTTTCCATTCGTTTTTTAAAGGAAGACAAAACAAAAGAGGCAGCTCCATTATAAAACCAAAATGACAAACTTGAATAAAAGTAATTAAAAAAATGTATTAATTAGTTATATTAACGTTTGAGTATAGTGGAAGACGCAAGGGTAGTTTGTGATCTGCTGTGGCAGATACAACAGGCGGCACAGGATGACAGAGCCTCCCGAAAAAGCTCACCTCCGGACATGCCGACCGTAGAAACCACCCAGGTAGCAAATCCCATGGATAATATTAAGGCCGTAAACCTTCCAGATCCGCTCTCCAACTGTGACAAAAACCCCGACCCACCAACAGGATCCCACAGTCAGCATGCGTTCAGAAACCCAATAAGGGATTTAACAGGAGTGATCGTTTAAACAACAAACAAAAAAAAAAAACTTGATTAAAAGTGCAACGCATTTCAGTTTTGAGTTATTTCTGCATGACCTGCAATGCTTCTCACTGCCTTACTGTGTTTGTGAGCCAGAGGTCTTGATTGAGACTGGACCCAAAATTCTAGTTTACTTTCTGGCCCTTCAGTCAGTAGAAGCATTCCTACAGGGGGGCCAGGTGGCACCTGGGCTCCATCTGTATCTCCCCTGTAAGAAAGGGTTTACTGTATACACAAAATGTATGAATTTACTTTTATGATGGCAAGGTCTCCGAGATGGCCACCACAGTGTTGTTGTACAGAAAAACCTGCTACAATCTCTGACTTGGACTAACGAAGGGGAAGGATGACAGTCACAGAGAAACAGCTCTTCTTGATGGTGCCTGTTGATGTCTGTGGGTGCCTGTTTTTTTGTGATTGTGCATGTCTGGGGTGCTGTGTCTGCGCATGTGGGTGCCTGTTTTTTTGTGATTGTGCATGTCTGGGGTGCTGTGTCTGCGCATGTGGGTGCCTGTTTTTTTGTGATTGTGCATGTCTAGGGTGCTGTGTCTGCGCATGTGGGTGACTGTTTTTTTGTGATTGTGCATGTCTGGGGTGCTGTGTCTGCGCATGTGGGTGCCTGTTTTTTTGTGATTGTGCATGTCTGGGTGCTGTGTCTGTGCATGTGGGTGCCTATTTTTTGTGATTGTGCATGTCTGGGTGCTGTGTCTGTGCATGTGGGTGTCTGTTTTTGTCATTGTATATGTCTGGGGTGCTGTGTCTGTGCATGTGAGTGCCTGCTTTTTGTGATTGTGCATGTCTGGGTGCTGTGTCTGTGCATGTGGGTGTCTGTTTTTGTCATTGTATATGTCTGGGTGCTGTGTCTGTGCATGTGGGTGTCTGTTTTTGTCATTGTATATGTCTGCGGTGCTGTGTCTGTGCATGTGGGTGCCTGATTTTGTCATTGTATATGTCTGCGGTGCTGTGTCTGTGCATGTGGGTGCCTGTTTATTGTGATTCTGCATGTCTGGGTGCTGTGTCTGTGCATGTGGGTGTCTGTTTTTGTCATTGTATATGTCTGGGGTGCTGTGTCTGTGCATGTGAGTGCCTGCTTTTTGTGATTGTGCATGTCTGGGTGCTGTGTCTGTGCAAGTGGGTGCCTGTGGATATCTGTGTGTGCTTTATCTCTCATGGTACAGCTTATGTGTGATGACAAGTGCTCAGGTGCCTGCTATTTTTCGTGAACTTCAGCAGCTTTTGTTTTTTAATGATATTTTACCTTTTGCTATTTAGCAGCTACCAATTTACAAAATACAGTTACAGAAGGGTGTCACAAACTTTTAAATTAAAATGTTTTTTTAAATCAATCTAGTGAATAATCGTGTCAGTTTTGAGTTATAATTAAAGGGACAGTACACTGTAGAATTATTTTCAATGACTTGTTATACCAGCTGCAGAGTATAACATTTATGAGAAATTGCATTCTCAGGTTAATTTGTGTATATGAAGTAGCTGGTTTTGTGCTTTTAAACCGCAGCCTATTACAATGGGTTGAGCTTCAGGTAATATTAGATCTCATTATATTATCACTTTGTGTACACACACTTGCTTCCTTATTTTATATTTGTCTGGAAAACTAAAGCTCAATACATAGAGAGAACAATGGTAAATTATCGTTTCATTACTTAACTATCCTGCACCCCACTGAGAATGTAATTTTTTCTGCTGTCTGTGTTCACTGAGGCTATTTAATAGCCGAGACTCCAGAATCAAAACTTTCAGTATAAGCGGGGATATCACAAGCTAAATCAGCTATTTCAAAGGCCAAAATATGGGTAAAGGAGCTACTTGTGAACAATTTAATACACTCCAGCAGATAAAATGGAGAATTGGCTACAATTTAAATGGGAGATTGTTTGGGTGAACTGTCCCTTTAAATAACAAAAATGGGGGAGTGAGCTGCTCTGCTTTAAAATGCCCAGGCCTATTTTTGGTCCCAGGCACTGCTCATGAGAAACTCTGATTAGCTCAAATACAGGCTACCAATTCTGAAATTAAATTTGAATAGATATGCTAAAAGTACAAATTTATAAACTAATCATATAAAAACAACCAATGTACTCCTCCTTCTGCTGTAGCCCAATGTCCCTTAAATGTCATTTCCTTTCTACTGGAGTTGTTCTAACCAGTGATCAGTGTATCCCTACGTATCAGTTGTGCACAAACATACACCTCCTGGTAGTTTCGATACAAATGTGAATAACTATAGCTTAAACATTTTGTAAATGGTTGTAAACACCTTGTAATTACACAACATGTATATAGTATTGCAATAAATTAACATACTAGCTGACTGTGAAAACTTTCTGAATGCACTAACACCTTGTTTGCTGCAATTGATTTTCAACAGTTCAACTCTCCACCACATACCTTATTTAGAGGAGAAGACATTCCCTCCTGCCTTTGCCAGTTAGGAACAGATACTTAGCATGCTTAGACTTGTGAGAACTACAGGGTGCACTTACAGTTCACAGAACTGGAAAAGGGGAAAAATAAAGAGAATATATTTGTTGTTTTGTTTTATTTTTATACACAAACATTTCATATTACAATCTCAAAGTATATTGTCCCTTTCTATCATATTAAATTGACACATTTTCATAAGCATGATAGAACATTTTTATGTTTCACATACCTTTAATGTAGACATAACATGTTTTGCTTTGGAAACGTTTCATAAAATACCTGGGAAATCATACTCTACAGAGCAATCAAACATCTGTAGCTTATAGTATATACACAAACATATATATATATATACACATACATACATACATACATACACACACACACACTCATATACAGTATATATATATATATATATATATATATATATACATACACACACACATATTAGGGTGACCATATTGCCGCTTAAAAAAGGGACACATGAAAAATACAAATTTGTATAAGAATCCTGACATATGTATTTTTCATATGTGTCCCTTTTTAAAGCAGCAATATGGTCACCCTAACACATATGTATATGTATATATATATATATATATATATATATATATATATATACACATATATATATACACACATACACACAAACATATATACACATATACAGTATATATATTTACACACACATATACACACACACACACATATACATATATATATATATATATATATATATATATATATATATATATATATATATATATGTAGAAATAAGTAAAATGTGTCTCCTCAGTGAACTGAGTTGACACAAGTGATACTCTGTTGTGGGCGCTGGTCAAAAGGTGTATAGGAAATAGTGGCAGCTATATAGGACATATACTGGGAGGGTTGTGAAGCCCTAGACAGTAAAAGAGAATATATATTCAAAGGTGGATACAGCGCCTATATGTCCAATATACTGATGTGGTATGTGAGGAATAAAAGATGGGAAAAAGCAAATAAGAACATAGAAAATAAAAGAAAAAATAAAAGAAAAATATATATATATTAAAATAAAATAACAATAAAAAGTCCAGCTAAAAATAGCATATAAAATATATGAACTCTGAAACGATGTTCATATGAGTCCTAGAAGTAATATAAATCGTAGTGAATCTCCAGATGTAGTGGTTGTATAGATATAGTTGGTATATAATACCCTTACCAGATCTTACCTCAATCGAATGAGGTAAGTATGCCGCACTGGGGGTATATATAGATGATTGGGTTTCCTCCTTGTATCCTGCTTGTGATGTTCGTTGACCTCTTGGAGTATGCAGGGATATGCCTCTGATGATGAATAGATCCCTTGTACTTCCTATGGATTCGAGGTTGGCCTCTTGGAGTGCTCTTTCTGCTCTGGTATTAACTTTCTCCGGCGTGAGGATACCTTGGATTTGATTTGTTAAAAACACGAAGGACAATACAAGACCGAGGTCACCTGACCCAGTACCAGACCTAGCCCGGTATCGACAGGGGCACGGGAGCAAGGGAAAATGCTATTTACAGAACTTTACAGGCTTTAGAACGTCAGCCTGACTGACGTTCTAAAGCCTGTAAAGTTCTGTAAATAGCATTTTCCCTTGCTCCCGTGCCCCTGTCGATACCGGGCTAGGTCTGGTACTGGGTCAGGTGACCTCGGTCTTGTATTGTCCTTCGTGTTTTTAACAAATCAAATCCAAGGTATCCTCACGCCGGAGAAAGTTAATACCAGAGCAGAAAGAGCACTCCAAGAGGCCAACCTCGAATCCATAGGAAGTACAAGGGATCTATTCATCATCAGAGGCATATCCCTGCATACTCCAAGAGGTCAACGAACATCACAAGCAGGATACAAGGAGGAAACCCAATCATCTATATATACCCCCAGTGCGGCATACTTACCTCATTCGATTGAGGTAAGATCTGGTAAGGGTATTATATACCAACTATATCTATACAACCACTACATCTGGAGATTCACTACGATTTATATTACTTCTAGGACTCATATGAACATCGTTTCAGAGTTCATATATTTTATATGCTATTTTTAGCTGGACTTTTTATTGTTATTTTATTTTAATATATATATATTTTTCTTTTATTTTTTCTTTTATTTTCTATGTTCTTATTTGCTTTTTCCCATCTTTTATTCCTCACATACCACATCAGTATATTGGACATATAGGCGCTGTATCCACCTTTGAATATATATATATATATATATATATATATATATATATATATATATATATATATATATATATATATATATCTCAAAATAACAAGAGTATTGCATTGAGCAATGATACCTTTTTATTGGACTAACTATACATTTATAAGTTGACAAGCTTTCGGAAGAGTTCCTTCCTTTATCAAGTCTGAAGCAATACTTCATTATTGTATTGCTTCAGACTTGATAAAGGAAGGAACTCTACCAAAAGCTTGTCAACTTATAAATGTATAGTTAGTCCAATAAAAAAGTATCATTGCTAAATGCAATACTCTTGTTATTTTGATATCTAAATCTCTGGACTAACACGGCTACTCCAATCAACGTGACTATATTTATATATATGTGTGTGTATGTATGTATATATATATAATTTGAATATGGCGCTTTACTCAGTGTATGTTTATATATATATATATATATATATATATATATATATTATATATGTGTGTGTTTGTGTATATATATATATATATACACACACACTAGTCAATAAGCCTGCCCAGAAGGCAGTCTAATTATTTTTTAAACTACAGATGTAGAAGCAACATATTTTGTAACTCTTCTTTTATATAAAAATTTAAGCTACAGGTGTAGCAATACTATATTCTAAAATATTGTATACTACTGAGCTACTTATGTAGCAACCAACTTTTTTTTTTTTTTTAAATACTTTAGCTTTTAAAAAAAAAAAGCTTTATAATTATATTTATGTTCTGTTATTAAGATTTCTATGAAGCTTATGAGGCAAAATATTTCCAATCGTTTTTCTTTTTTATACAACTTAAGCTTTGAAAAAAGCTGTTTAAAATAAAAAACAACGGTCACTTCTTATAGGCCAATTTCATTATTGGATGTGGACTATAAGATTTAAATGAAGATAATAGCAGAGAGACTAAAAGATATCCTTCCTAATCTAATTCACAGGGATCAAGTGGGGTTTGTTAAAGGGAGAACTTCTGAAATGAATATCAGAAGAATTCAACATGTTATTTGTCATTACGCTGAGGAGGAGGCTGGGGGAGGTCCCAACGCGCTGCCGGAGGCCTTTCTCCTGTCATTGGACGCGGAGAAGGCCTTCAACAGAGTTGAGTGGGACTTTCTCCAGCAGACTCTGTTTAATTTTGGCCTTAGGGGTAATTTTTTAAATTTGATATCTAATGTATATTCGGATGCCAGGGCTACTCTTTTGGTAAATGGTAATATTTCAGCTCCTTTCTCTCTTTTTAGAGGGACTAGGCAAGGGTGCCCTATGTCACCATTGCTTTTTGATTTGGTACTTGAACCTCTGGCTATGAAACTCAGGAGGAAGGTACTGGGTTGTAGACTGGATGAGGAGATATTTCAGTTGTCTATCTTTGCGGATGACCTCTTATTATGTGTATCAGAACCAATTTCCCAAACTAATGAAGTGATCTCTCAGTTAGAGCTATATGGAAAGGTTTCAGGATATAAAATAAATTTCTCCAAATCTAGTATATTGTGGCTTAAAAAAACAAAAATTAATGTGGCTTACCCATTTGTAGAAACGGATACATTAAAGTATCTAGGTATATATTTATATTCCTCCCCCCAAAACTGGTATAAGGATAACATAGTGTATGTCTTAAACCAATGTATAGATAAGTTTAAAAACTGGCTAAACCTGCCACTCTCCCTTTCAGGGAGAGTGGCAGCTTATAAGATGTTTATCCTCCCAAAGATACTTTATACTCTACGTATGTTTCCTTTATTAAGTAAACATCAGGATTTGAATAACTTTACGAAAGCACTCCGATACTATATCTGGCAAGGTAGGAAACCTAGAATTAAGATTGACAAACTATACCTACCCTTTTTTAGTGGGGGCTTAGCTTTGCCCAATTTGTTACTATATAATTATGCTACTTTGCTGCGGTTCCCATTGGACTGGATTTTTCACTCTAATACTTATACAAATTGTTCATTAGACAAAAGATTGTGTAAATCACTGACATTAGAATTTGTTCTGTATGCATCTAATAAAGAACGAGGGAGGGAAATATATCAACACCCCATGCTGAAAGATATTCTTGTTGCTTGGGGTGCAGCTATGAAAATTATATCAATAAAAAAGAAATTGCATTCTAGATGGGTACCATTGGTGGGGAATTCCCAATTTATACCAGGCCTAAACTACTCAACATTTCAACAATGGGAAGATTGTGGATTATCCAATTTAGGGCAATTATGTAACTGGAAGACTAAACAAATACTCAAATTTGAGGAAATTCAAGGGCTTTATCAAATTCCTGGTAAGGATAGGTTTTATTTTATACAAGCAAAACATTACCTAAAGTCATTTCTTTACCAGGATCCTGATTTATTCTTCCAGCCACATCCTCTTTTAGACCATCCAAAAATCAGGCAGAGACCACTCTCAATTATTTATGAAACACTCTTAAATGGGTTTAAGTTAGGGCAGTTAGAAGATCTTTATAGCAAATGGGAAAATAGTATACCCATCTGCAGAGAAGATAAAACCATACAAATTAGCTTGGGGACAATACACAAATTGGAGAACTCAATGGTAGTGAGGGAATCGCATCTTAGACTTATGCACCAAGATTATTTAACTCCCAATAGAGTTCGTAAGTGGAATAAAGAGGTGGAGAATAAGTGTATTAAATGTTCAAGAAACAATCCGGATCTGCTCCACTTGATATATGAATGCCCCAAACAATCTCAGTTGTGGTTGAAAGTGGGTTTCTGGCTTTCTAGTATTCTAAAATTAGATATCAAACTATCAGCAGTAAATGTATTTTTCCTTACCCATTCATCTTTATGGGAGGGAAATAATGGATTTGTACATAAAGTGATAGTGAAAACAAGATAACTGATTTTTTCGCGTTGGACCGATAGGAAATCTCCAAATGTTAATCAGTTAAGGAAAGCAATGATGAAAGAAGTTATTCTTGAAGCATATGACTATAAAAAGTTTTGCCCTTATAAAGTAGACAAATTCTTTAATGTCTGGGGTCCATTTATTAAATCTATGGGTAACGACTATACGAATCATATTAATCGGATTATCAGTATCCCCAAGCCGTAAATTTCTCGTTGGAGAGGAGGGGAAAGGGGACTGAGAGGAATTTTGTTTCTGGGGTTAACTTGTAGATAGTAGTAGGTTGCTAGTTTTTTTTTTTTTTTAGCACTTCCCTAGATAACGTGACAAACAATTCATTTATGAAGTATCTCCTTGGTCAATATTAGGACTAAGGATAAATACATTTTACTCAAGAAAGAATGATTATGTTGTTAAATTGTTCTCTTTCTGTTGTAAAAGGCTTTCTTTTATGATGATATGCAAAGCAATTATGTATTGGAATTTTGTACGGTTGGCGGGCGACTAAGGTTCTGTCCTGCTCAGTGAGGCATACGTTTATGCCACAATCTTTGTGAGTACCCTGACTCTTAGTGTGTGCTGTCTCCTGTCTCTATGTCGCTGCACAGCGATACTGTCCCATAAGGCGCCTCTCTTTTCTCTGCTCCTACAGATTTTTGTTACTACTCCTCTCCAAGAGTGCTGCCGTTTACATCGGTTGCTGGTTGATCCAGGAACTTTGCCTTTCTTGAGACTGTTTTTGAGCCGGGTCTCGGCTATCAGCTGTGCGCACCTCCATAGGATTTATCCTTCACTTTCAAATACTGTTTTAACATATTATGTAAATTGACTAACCGGCGCGAGGAAGGGGCGTGGTTAGTCGCGAGCGACACACGCGATTTGACGCGAGCGAGAGGCGTGGTTTTCCAGAAATGTGCAGTGTTTGATTGACACTGACGTATATGTTAATTCCTATGACCTTAAAATATTTCGGAAGTTGCGATCGGCAATTTCCGTAACTCCGCACACACATAATTTATACTGCATCAATGCATAGTTACTGTATCAATAATGTAGACACTGACACAGAAAAAATAAGCATTAATAAAAATGTCAGTGTCTACATTATTTATACAGTCACTATATGCATTGGGACTGTATAAATAATGTTTAGACTGAGCCGCCTCCCAAAAATAAACCTAACATTTCTTAACCTATATTTCCGCCTTCCCCAAAAAATCGCAATTAAAACTAAAATGAATAACCACTTAACTATCAACCACCCACATCGCAATACACCTAATTACCCTATTAACCCCTAAACTGCAAAACCCCCACATCGCAATAAACCTAATTACCCTATTAACCCCTAAACCCCTACATCGCAATAAACCTATTTAACTTATTAACCCTTTAAACCGCCAAAACCCACAATGCAAATAACTATTTAAATAACTAAGTACAGTACACTAACCTAACACCCCCTAACCTAACAATCCATTAAATAAACCCAAATTACCTAAACTAATACATTCTAAAGTTACAAAAAATAAAAAAAACTAAGTTTACAAAAATTAAAAAAAGGCTAACATTAACAAAATTAAACCTAATCCCTATGAAAATAAAAAAGACCCCCCAAAATAAAAACACCCCCACTCTAAAAATAAACTACCAGTAGCCCTTAAAAGGGCTTTTTGCAGGACATTGCCCCAAGATAATCAGCTCTTTTACAAAAATGTAATGTCTTTTTTTATTTTTTTGTAACTTTAGAATGTATGTATTAGTTTAGGTAATTTGGGTTTATTTAATGGGGTGTTAGGTTAGGGGTTGTTAGGTTAGGGGGTGTTAGGTTAGGGTACTTAGTTTTTTAGATAGTTATTTGTGTTTTGGTTTTAAAGGGTTAATAAGTTAATTAGGTTTATTGCGATGTGGGAGTTTTTTTGGTTTAGGAATAGGGAAATTAGGTATATAGCAATGTGGGTTTTTTGCTGTTTAGGAGTTAATACTTCGTGTAGGATTTTTAATTTTTTTTGTTATATTTCGTGCGGGTTGTGTTTGTAATGCTCCGTTTGCCTTCGCTGCATCCACCGGAGAATCCACCTTTGTTGGATTCTTTCACCACCCTGCCCTTTTTGGAATTCACCTGGATGCAGCGACGGACATTACAAATGCAATTATAGTATATATATGCAGTATATATATATATATAAAGGTGAGCAGTGAACAAGTGCTGTTAAAGCACGAAACAGGTCTGCTGTACAGGACGCCAGCAGTTCTTGTTGACTTGTATGTTTGTGCTAGTGTCTGCTAGTGGTGACTAGTATTTTTACGACTACTTGCTATTTCATCATTAACTTTGACACTTATTCTGTTCTTATTGGTTTGGATCAAATAAATTTGGATATCGTTTTACCTATGAAGTGCCCGGATACAGCAGGTAGTGGCAGGTGCACTCTCACTAACACTTTAATTCCAAATGCCAGGGTGCCAGAATATGGTGTAGAATATGGAAATCAGGAGACAGCACTTACTGGTCTTGACAATACTGGATTTATTCAGTGACGTTTCGGGGAATACACCCCTTCATCAGACGGGTCTGATGAAGGGGTGTATTCCCCGAAACGTCACTGAATAAATCCAGTATTGTCAAGACCAGTGAGTGCCGTCTCCTGATTTATATATATATATATATATATATATATATATATATATACATAAAATTCACCACAGAAGGCACTCTCCGGTAATTATAACAATTTCTACTGCAAACAAGTAAATGTTTTCGAGTAAACACCCGTCCCCAGACATAACATAACAAACAACTCACCACCTTATAAGTGCTCCTCACTTCTGAACCCACATGTGTGCTGCTCTGCCACATCCGGAAACTCTGCAGCGACCTACTAGCGCCACTGCGCATGCAGGGCTACGGAGCGCCATCTGGGCCAACAGAAAAAGCAATTTAAAAAATACATACTCAAAAATTGCAATAGTCTAGTTTTCAAAAATGTATATAGACATATAGATTATATGGCAGGAGTTAACTAGCAATGATATATTAACATACAAAACTATAATTATAGCTATAGCTCTTAGTAATAAAAAGATATTCCAACAATATTAATTTAAAGCCTAACACCTACCAAATCTGTGTACCTGTATAAAAAAATCCATCCTCACTATAGACTACCTGATAATCACTTAGGAATCAGTAAGCTAAATTCATAGGAAACAATGCAGATCAAAATGAATTTACTATGCATATGGTTTGATAAGCACCCTGGGAGCTGCCACGTTGGGCGAGTGCTGGGTTCATTGTGTGATTGTTTAACCTACAGCACCCTGATTAAGATTTCTCTACAGAACTCCCCAGGCGGTTTTTGATGTTTTTACCTTTGTACTAGCTTTTTAGCCATTGTAAAGAATCATTCAATTGAAAATGGATCTTAGTGATAACATGCAGGAAGTACAGGGTGCTGATATATTTCAGTTTACTGAAGAAGACGCTACGAGGATCAGATTTGAGGAGATAACTATTAAAGCAAGAAGGGAGCAACCGGAGCAGTTGTTTAACCATCTCATGAAATTAAAAAAACGCAGCGTGGATTTCAAGATGCATGGCTGCTATTTATCGGCCTATCAACGAGAAATGTTCATACCCAAGGGCTTCAGGAGCAAAAACATTCCCACGATTGGGAGCAACAATCTGGAGTTTTGTCGAAAGTGGTGTGGAATACTAAAAAAGTGTTCATTGGACTTAATTCTATTAGTAATTAATGAAGCTGGCACCACTCTAAAACAACTTGAAGAGGAGATAAGGGTATTTGAATTGGAACATCTATCAAAATTGGACCAAGATGATTGGTTAACCAATATGAAAAAACAATTGGATAATTATGAGGCAGAACTGGTAGCCTTTAAAGAACAAAAATGGGAAGCGGTTACAACAGAATACAAAGACAAAAGAGTGTACAAATGGCTACTAGGAGTGGATGAAAGCCGCTCACTCTATAGAACCAGACGCACTCGCCCAATCAAACCAAAATCCTTGGTAACTGTCTATAGTTCTGGCAATAGTACAGACAATGATACCACTAGAGCATTAACAACAGCACCATATGATACAGGTTTACAGTCTAATGTTGACATGGCCACACGTTCAAAAAATGAGCATGGAGGAGGCCACATATGAGACAAGTTGGGCACAAGAGCCAGGGGAAGACCCCCCCAGATATTAGCGGAGACATTGAATGAGGACTTCATTATTAATCTTAGTAGTTACCAACCAACTGAGCCTGAGAGACGGGTATTAATGAAGGGTTTTAAGTTTATACCCACTACCAAGATTGATGATTTTGCAGTACAAATTGATATGTATAAATTTAAACGAAAGTTATTTCTAAAATAATTTTTTGGTTTGGGAGGTGACGATGTTGACAGGTTTAAGAAGGGAACATTTGATCCCAAAAGTTCAAACGCAAGCATCAACACGCTTAGGAGGTTAATTGAACATGAGTTGTATGAGAATGTGTATAAGTATACTACTGTACACCATAACAACCTGAATCGTGAGGACAACTTTAAAAAGGAACCATCAACTTGTGATCAAGAAAGCAGATAAGGGGGGTGCCCTTGTCCTACAGGACTATAAGGATTACCGACAAGAGATTGTGTCTCAACTCTCTGATCACCTATCGTAAGTTTCCATCTTACCCAACCAAAGAATTCAAGAAACTTATTGATAAATATATCTTGACTGCTATGGAATTAGACTATCTGTCTAGATCCTTGGGTTAATATATGATGGTGGAATTCCCCATCATTCAAGTAATCTACACACTCCCCAAGGTGCATAAAGATCCAAAATGTGTTCCTGGGCGACCTATCGTGTCCTCTAGAGGATCTTTATTACAACCCATAGCCACCTATTTGGATGCACTTCTTCAACCGTTGGTACGGAATGTACCCTCATTCCTGTTGGATTCCTTGGAGGTTATTAAGCTGACCAAAGATATGCTGGATATGGAGGAGGGTGACATACTAGTTACACTAGATGTCACCATCTTATACACGGTAATCCCTCATGGAGAGGGTTTGACTGCCATCCGAAGACAGCTAATTAAATATCTGTACATTGGTCCCCCCACTGAAGTAATATTGGAGCTGATGGAATTCTGCCTGAAATATAATTATTTAAAATTTGAGAACAGTTACTACCTCCAAACGTCGGGAATAGCGATGGGGTCAAATGTGGCCCCATCATATGCCAACCTGTACATGGCATGTTTTGAGGAGGATGATACTATTCTGTTCCATGTTCCAAGGATAAGATTATTTAAGAGGTACATAGATGATCTGGAGGGGATCCACTGAAGATCTAGAAGAGTGGTTCCTTGAGTTAAACCAACTAAATCAAAATCTTAAATTTAAGATGACCTTTGATAAAATACAGATCGATTTCCTGGATCTAAGGATACAGAAACAGGGTAACAAATTGCAGACAACTCTATTCCATAAACCTATGGGTCGCAACTCCTTACTTGAGGCAACTAGCTGTTACCATTCCAGTTCAAAGAAAGCGTTGCCGCGCTCGCAAATTTAAGAGAGTGGTGAGGAAAAATTCCGATCCAGGAGCCAAGTAATGTCAGCTGAGGGAGATGCATATGAAATTTCAGCAAAGAGGATACGGCAAGGGACTCCTACAACAATGGTTTGATGAGACCATGATGATGACACAAGACTAGGCACTGATGAAGAAAATAAAAGATCCTGATATCAAGAGATTGATGTTCTCTATGGAGTTTACTCCAGATAAGATGGCTCTACCCAACATCTTGAGACAGAACTGGCATATACTAAAAACTGATGAGAGTTTACCTTTTGTTAAATTTGATAGTCCTATGGTAGGGTACAAGAAGGGAAGGTCCCTAAAAGATCAGTTGTTACGTACTGACAACAAACTGAGCTATACCAATA
This sequence comes from Bombina bombina, assembly GCF_027579735.1. Lineage (NCBI taxonomy): Eukaryota > Metazoa > Chordata > Amphibia > Anura > Bombinatoridae > Bombina > Bombina bombina. The sequence goes on from NC_069505.1 coordinate 258,436,919, forward strand.
GAACATGGCTTGGTACAGAGTGGAATGGCTGCTATAGGTGTAGTGGATGCGTAACCTGCGGCGGGTTTAACGCAGAACAAATTATTTATTCACCCCTAGAGAAACAAGCGTTATGCTATTAATTACATAGCAACATGCACCACTACACATAGTTTACATGTTACATTGTCCCTGTGGGAAATTCTATATAGGGAAGACACAAGATGACCTGAGGACAAGGATGGCCAACCACCGGTTGGCCATACACACAGCTCTTCGGTCTGGTTCTGCCGATCAGCCGGTGGCTCTGCATTTTTGGGCCTTGGGTCATACTGTGTCTGATCATAGGTATATCATTATTGATCATGTCCCTGCCCCCACAAGAGGGGTGATAGGGGCAAGCTGCTCCTTCAAAGGGAGTCAAAATGGATATACATTTTAGATACTTTAGTACCAAAAGGGCTAAATACAAATTTTGATCTGCATTGTTTCCTATGAATTTAGCTTACTGATTGCTAAGTGATTATCATGTAGTCTATAGTGAGGATGGATTTTTTGATACAGGTACACATATTTGGTAGGTGTTAGGCTTTAAATTAATATTGTTGGAATATCTTTTTATTACTAACAGCTATAGCTATAATTATAGTTTTGTATGTTATTATATCATTATATCATTAAGTACTTTGGGGACAGTGAAAAAAAACCTACATTATACAGAATTAAATCAGACTAAATAAAATAAAAACTTTTATGGAGAAATATCCCTTTAAGCATTTGCACCTATAGAACTTGTCTTATGGTTTTAGAAGCACATATTTTGTTTTTCATTTGAATAATCTGCCTCATATACAGAGAGTGTCCTCCAACCTCAGCACAATTCTCCCTTTCAGCAATGTGTGTGTCCTTTGCATATCAATAGATTTTGCTTTGAACTGACCATTTAAATCTAAGTGACTTTTTGCCCTCACTGGAAGTAATAAAGAAAATGTACAGAAAGAAAACAAACATACTTTTTCCCCAAAATCATTGGTGCCGCTCAGAAAATCTCCATTTGAATAGGATAAATTCCTTTGTGTTGGTCATGAAAGGTAAGACTTTTTTTGTTTGGGCAACAACCCTTTTTATTATTTTTTTTAATAACCTGGAAAAAAAACCAAAAAAACCCCCAGAAAATCATCAGTCCAACATACAAAATAGAACTAAAAATAACAATATTTTAAACAGGATTACAAATTACACTTTATTACTATTAGGCTATATATCACTATATAATTGATAATATGATTTGCAACAAAATTATATAAAGTTAAAATTATATTCCCCATAAAGGACCAGATTACAGTTTTCCGATGTATACAAATTGAAATCTCGCAATCGTGCATGCGATCGCGAGATTTCAATGATGGGGTCGGGTCAGGGGGGCGAGCCTACAACGGATAGGCATGCCCACCATGACCTGATCCCATGCAGGAAGCACCGTTGGCTTCAGGACAGTCAAACGGCTAGGACGTTCCATGCCGTCCGAACGACTCTAAAGCCCAGCGCAGTTAGGACAGCATGGAACGTCCTAACATCTTTAAAAGGTTAATTGGCTACAGTAAAGGGGATACAACGTTTATTCTGTCTGCAGATCATATTCAGTGCATCTATAAAAGGGCCTCATCAGTCTTTAAGATAATTTATACTGTTTGGTTACTGTAGTTCAGTGCTACATGCGGCACTCGGTAGTGATTTCCCTATGGACTTATCTACTGTCCAGATGAAAAGTAAGTCCCCTTTTTACCATAATAAGAGCATATTCTTTATTTATTCCACAACACATTGTTATTTGGTTTTGTTAATCAGACAGAGAATACAATGTCATTGTTTTTCCAAGGTTACTTCTATTATCAAATTAGCTTCATTCCCATATTAGTCTTTGTTGAAGAAATACCTTGGTAAGTGGAGAACTACATGGCAGGAAATAGTGCTCTTGCAAATGGATAACATTTGTGCAAAACTGCTGCCATATAGTGGTCAACACGTGCACGCTCCAGAGCCTATGTCCCTGCTTTTCATCAAAATATATCAAGAGAACAAAAAAAATTTGATAATCAAAGTAAATTAGAAAGCTGTTTAAATTGCAAAAGAAAGAGCTTAGGGGCACTATTAAACCTTCTTCTGGTTCTGTGCTGTGATTGATAGGTACAAATTTAAATAACATTCCAATTTACTTTTATCAAATTTACTTTGTTCTCTTGGTATTCTTTGTTGAAAGCTAAACCCAGGTAGGCTGATATGCTAATTTCTAAGCCTTTGAAGGCCGCCTCTTATCTTAGTGCATTTTACAGTTTTTTACAGTTGCACAGCGCTAGTTCATCTGTTCCATATAGATAACATTGTGCTCACTCCTGTTGAGTTATTTATGAGTCAGCACTGATTGGCTAAAATGCAAGCCTATAAAAAGCACTGAGATAAGGGGGCAGTCTGCAGAGGTTTAGATACAAAGTAATCACAGAGGTAAAAAGTATATTAATATAACTGTGTTGGTTGTGCAAAACTGGAAAATAAGTAATAAGGGGATTATCAATCTTTTTAAACAATACAAATTCTGGAGTAGACTGTCCCTTTAAAGGAGGAAGTACCAATGGGCATAATCCATAATGTAACAAACCCACAGTGCCACATTTAACCTTATTAATCCCACCCACTACCCACCTGTGACCCTGTCACTCCATCTATAACCCCTCTCACAAAATTGCAAGAACCCCCGTAATACCCTGGACCTTAAATTGTTCCTCTCATTATAATATTCAGATGCACAATGTAATTTGTTATGCAAATGGACCTTGTGTGTGTGTGTGATACAGCCAGTACTTAAAGGGACATTCCGATCAAAATTTAATTGCACATAGATAAATTACATCATTGAATAGAGACATATTTCCAATATACATGTATTGGCAACAATGCTTCTAGTAAAAGTTATCACTGTTTTAGTGTTAAAATTTTTCACTGCACGTCCATGTGAAGCATAGCTAGATATTGTCACTGCACCCACATTTTAAATAATGCAGCTGCTCGGATCATCAGTGGGGCTTTTATCATGTCAACAATTAACAAATTGAGTCATTACCAGATGGTACAAGCACCTTAGGCTCTCTGAGCAAGTGCTGTGTTTAAAATGCTGGTGCACAGCTATAGCTTTTATTAGATGCATTTTTGCTAATACATGTATATGACAAAAATGCTTCTATTGAATACTGAAATGTTCCCATGTGGTTTGCAATTTTGGCTGGAATATCCCTTTAACAGTTTCTTGTGCACCACACATGTCACCAGCACCTGATATGTGACTAAACAGTAAGTATCTCAGCTGCTGTTATCTATGACAGACTGTCTACTTTCAGCCTAGGGGTAATAATATGTAACAGACTCATGATGTACTGGCCCGGCCCACCCTTCATCGTTCTTTAACTTGGGGAACAGCCCACACAAGTTGTTAATGTGCACTTGTGAGTCTTCAGGAACTCACAAAGCTATCACAGTCTGCAAATAATACGTTCATGAACTTCAGAATTTATTGAAACTAAAAATATACATGTATATACTCACATATCACATATATACACTACACCACACACATACTCACATCACATATATACACTACTACACCACACACAGTCACACATCACATATATACACTACACCACACACATACTCACACATCACATATATACACTACACCAGTGATTTTTAACCTTTTTTTTGCCGTGGCACACTTTTTTACATTAAAAAATCCTGTGGCACACCACCATCTCAAAATTTAAAAAAAATCACACATTGTAGCCTAATACAGCATATATATATACACATACACACAAACACACACATACTGTATGTATTGTGCTGTTATGCCATGCCTCCTACAAACTACCCCTGCACTGGGAGTAAAAAACAAGCAAAATTTAAAAATATGTCACACTGTTGTCAGTCTGCCGTGGCACACCTGAGGATCTCTCACGGCACACTAGTGTGCCACGGCACACTGGTTGAAAAACACTGCACTACACCACACACATACTCACACATCACATATATACACTACACCACACACAGTCACACATCACAAATATACACTACACCACACACAGTCACACATCACAAATATACACTACACCACACACATACTCACACATCACATATATACTCACACATCACATATATACACTACACAACACACATCATATAAATATTTACTACACCACACAGTCACACATCACATATATACACTGCACCACACACATACTCACACATCACATATATACACTACACCACACACATCATATCTATCTATCTATCTATATAAATTATATATATATATATATATCACACACACTACACCACAAACATACAGATCACATATATACACTACACCACACACATCATATATATATACTACACCACACACATACACATCACATATATACACTACACCACACACATCACATATATACACTACACCACACGCATCACATACACACATCACATATATACACTACACCACACATATCACATATATACACTACACCACACACATAGTCACACATCACATATATACACTACACCACACACAGTCACAC